>NC_048303.1:72274806-72574806 GCF_013100865.1 Trachemys scripta elegans
GGGGGTGAGGGGCGCCGGCGGGGCGGGGGGGGGGGGCGGGGGGGGGGGGGGGCGCCTCGGGGTAGAGGGGGGGCAGGGAGCTGCCACAGGGCGGGGGGTGGGGTGGGCGCAAGGTGGAAGTTTCGCCTAGGGCACAAAACTTCCTTGCACCGGTCCTGATGATGGGAGCAGTTCTGTCAGTGTGAATTTAATGAGTAGCGCTTGTCAACATTTTAAGATTTTTGACAGGAAATTTTAAGGTTTTTGATCTGTTCAGCTAATGAATTTCAAGGCACAGCATAAGATTTCTCTTTGTGCACGCCTTTAAAAGTTTAGTAGCAGGGATTGGGGTGGGAGATGTGTACTGCTTCTTTAAAACAGGAGCAAGAAGCCAGGGGACTTGAGAAGGTTCTAGGCTAAAGCTCTAGAGTGAAAGAGTAGCTTCTGGGATGATCTTCCAACGTTCTTTGCTTTAATGTTAAGAGAAAATTGCTTTCTTTTCACATGACAGGATAGTGATGAGTTTTCAATTAAATGGATGGTGTTGTCTTGAGAACTGCTTTTATAAACGGCCCATGTGTGGTTGGTCCTAGTGTAGGTATTGACATGATCTGATATTTTTAGTCAGCTAGCCAGCATACTATATGAAAATAGTTTGCTTCCAGTGCTCATTGAGACCTCCAGGCCACCCCCTCATGCCTGGATAGAGCCTGGCAGGGGAACTTTGCCTCTTGTACCCTCTGTGGGGGTATTTCATTGGCCAGCCCATATCTTTTCCCTACTCCTTATCTGAGTTTTCTGTGGCTAAGCCCTCCTCCTAAGTCACATAACAGTTTGCTGTCTTTCTGGGGTAACAAGATGTCCAACTTACAATCCAAATCAAATGCTCAAACCAATTGTTCTTCTACACCTCTCGGGCTCCACCAAAGTCTTTAGAGACTAACAAATTTATATCTGTACGAGTTTTTTCATGAGGTTGATGGATTTCCACTCCATACGGCTAAATGCAGTGCCTTGCATAATGGCAGGTTTCAGAGTAGCAGCCGTGTTAGTCTGTATCCGCAAAAAGAACAGGAGTACTTGTGGCACCTTAGAGACTAAGGTCTCTAATTTTATAAATTTATAAATTTGTTAGTCTCTAAGGTGCCACAAGTACTCCTGTTCTTTTTGCGGATACAGACTAACACGGCTGCTACTCTGAAACCAAAGTCTTTGGCTTCTTGGCCCTTTCAGAACTTCTTTTATCTTGCTACTTCCCAGCAGAATCCCCCAACTACTTTCCTTTGCCAGGGCTCCAGCAATTTTCCTTGAAGGATCTCTCTCTTCTTTTTAGGCCCTAACTCAGGGCTCTCCGCACAGGAGCCAAACTATAGGTCACTAAGGCTGACTGTCTCAGGCCTTGGCTACACTTACCCGCTAGTTCGACGGCTGGAAATCGAACTTCTGGGTTCGACTTATCGCGTCTAGTCTGGACGCGATAAGTCGAACCCGGAAGTGCTCGCCGTCGACTGCGGTACTCCAGCTCGCCGAGAGGAGTACCGCGGAGTCGACGGGGGAGCCTGCCTGCCGAGTGTGGACCAAGGTAAGTTCGAACTAATTCGAACTAAGGTACTTCGAACTTCAGCTACGTTATTCACGTAGCTGAAGTTGCGTACCTTAGTTCGAATTAGGGGGGTAGTGTAGACCAAGCCTCAGACTCTTTCCAGAAGGGAAGGCCTCTTGCTCCTACCTTCAGGATCTTCCCCCTCGATTGACGTCCCAGCTTTATTTAAGTGGGGCTCTGCCTCCTCCACCATCACAGGTGGGGTTAGTCTTTCTAACTAAGTCCCACTACACCCAGCTGGGGTCACTAATTAGCTCTTATATTGCCAGCTCATCAGTAAGACTGAAAGATTCATGAGCAAGGTTGAGTCCCGCTTGCCTCAAAGGGCCAACCAGGCAGCCTGTGGCAGACTGATTTTGACATTTCCCTACAAAAATGAAGTTTTGTTTAATGAAAATGAAGTTCTCTTTACAAAAGGATTTTGCATTGCATAAAAAAAAAATCTTTCTTCTAATGCTCAGCTTGGTGCTAGTCAGTAATGGAGTAGAGCTCACTAGGAAGTACAAAAGAAGAATTTTCTTGTAGAACTTTGGTTCAGATACCTTGTATCCCTTATATATCTGCTGATTTCATGTTTTTCAGAGATAATCCAGCCACTGAAGAATTCAGGTTGCTGCTTTTATGGGGTTTACAAATTAATCAGCATTCAGGCTTAAAGGCTAACTCACTTCCAATGGCTAGTGTGTCGTATAGAAACTATCCAGCGAGATATTGCACCAATTTTTTAAATTAGGTACTTAAGTTTCATCTGCAAGATATGTGCATCTGAGTTTAGGGTTAATTGCACCTACAAAAATATGCAATTGCACATAGAAATCGGTAATTGCTTATGAAAATTATTTGCATGTGAAATTACCTCACTGAGCCTATCTGCACACATTTTGTATGCACAACTTAAGACATCAGTTTTTCATAAACACTTTAGATAAACTTAGCTCATAATATACTAACCACTGGAAAATGTTCTGTTGCTCTCTGGGAATATATGGGATTCTTCAAGAAAATTGAGTTAAACACTACTATTTTATACAAAGACAAATCTTGAATGATACAAAAAACAAAATAAATATCCCAGCATTCTTCAGCAGTCACAGTATGCCAGATCATCTAGGGTGGCCCATATTGATCTGCATTTATGTCATGAATGTACATTGATTTCGTTTGACCCTCCAGCCTTAAATGTCACAGTGGAGTAGTCTACAAGTCCATTAAGAAATTCTTTACTCAATGAAAACTCAGAACTGAAAAGTGGCTATTTAAATAGCAAATTTCAAAATAGAAAAAAGCTTTGAAA
Organism: Trachemys scripta elegans; assembly: GCF_013100865.1. Taxonomy (NCBI): domain Eukaryota; kingdom Metazoa; phylum Chordata; order Testudines; family Emydidae; genus Trachemys; species Trachemys scripta. Next base: position 72,277,683 of record NC_048303.1, read on the forward strand.
GGAAGTAGGTCCCTAGACCCAGATTTGTAAAGGTGGTTAGATGTTGCTCTGCTCAGCATTGCAGTGAGTGACTTAGACTAAGTCACATTTTCAAAATTGACTTAGGAGCCTAAGACTCATTGGAAGTCAGTTAGATGTAGGCTCTTAAGTGCCAGTTTTTAAAATGTATTTAGAAACCTGAAGATGCAGATAGTGACTACTGGGATTTTCAAAAGCACCTAGGAGCCTAATGCCATTGATTTCAGTTCTACTTTTTATTTGTTCTGCTTTTCTGCTTGATACTGTGCACTAAATCTCACTAAAGCATCCTAGCGATATACATTTCTAGTGCTTCTTAACCACCTTTTTTGTCTTCCTGTCATTGCACAAAAAGCATTAGATTTCAGAAATGTTGAGAACACTTCCATATTTAAGGAACTATATCTTAGGAATCTTTTGGTCTTTTGACCCCAAATTTCCCTACAATTTCTATCTGTGTCACTGATCTGGTTTGCCAACATTCAAACTGATCAGATTGTTCGTGTGACTTTGAGACAGAATGCAAAATTGAACTTTAAACAAGCAAGTGTGAGTGGCATCTCATTTTGCTGTCATGATTAGATGAAGGCTGGCTGGCTGGCAGGATAATGGTGGAAGTATCACCGCTTTTCTGACTCCTAGTTACAATTGGTTCTTGAGCAAAAGGTCAGTTCCTTGGTGGTTGTTAATGGTGTTAGATGAGTTGCTAGCTGTTGGTATTTCTTTATTGGTTTGAAATATGCTGGGAGTCAGACTCTTTGACTAAAAACAGATGGAGCCTCAAATGGATTTTTGCCTTTAAGTATGCCACAAGACTGCTGCCTCTTTTCTGTGCTCAGTGAACCCTTCTTAATACCAGATCAGCTATTTGCTTTATCATAGCTCCCTTTTCCCCCATGGTTTGCTGGCAGCCTCTTTTTACCTTCCTTTATCCTACCATAGTGCCACTAGTTCTCTTCCTGACTCCTTTGTCTGCCATCTATGCTTATCCTTCAGGTCTAACAGGTTGCTTGATTTCTTCTACCCATTCTGCCTCTTTCTCTGTATTAGACTATGTTCACATGAGTGAGAAAATCAATCACCTGTGTTCTCATTCCCCACAAATACTAACCTCTGCTCTTTCCCTGCAGTACGAGAGATAACTGAATGAATAACCCCTGATCCTGGTCATATTTTTTCACAGAGAGAAAAGGGCTGGGAAGAGATTAACTATTTTAAAGGCCCTTAATGGTATAATGGATACTTCAATAAGTAGCTAATGAATTAATTAAATATTGTACATGGTACATTAGCAAATGATGAGCTAGTGAAATTTTGGGACTCTGGTGTCCTGTAGGTACATTAATTAAGATTAGTTTTCTCTTCCAAGGGTCAAGCACCTCAAACTGCCATTAGTACCAGTCTTCATATAGAGAGATTGATTTTATGCTTAGTTTGATTTTTCTTGCAATAAAAAAAAGTGACTGTAATATGATGAAGATAAAGCCTCCTATGAGGTTGGGAAAGCCACACATTAGAAAAGCACATCGGTGCTCATGGCAGCAGTGAAAGCTGCAAATATTTTATCTGAAGTGGTCAACATAAGTCCTTCTCAATCTCTTCAGCAGAGCCGGCATGGTGGTGCTCTGTGACTTGGGGTTGTGCAGAGCTGAGAATGGGAAGGGAGAGACCATAAGAGGAGACAGTTTAAGGTCTTAGCTACAGTGGAGATATATTGCACTTTAGGGGCCAGACATTGCTCCAGATGTTCTCATGCAACTCCCTAATAAGACAGTGTAAACCACTAAGCCATGATTTGCACTCTGTTGCAAGTAGGGGTGAGTTCTATTGATGCAAATAGCTGTTTTACCTGTCTATTATAGGAGTTTGCATTGTTGCAGCTACACAGGCAGCAGAGTACTGAGGATTGAAATCAGGGCAAATTTCCAGTGTAGACAGGTCATAAGCCGCAACACATTCACCTGTTGGCGGGGAGAGCTGCAGCTCAGTTTTCAACTCACCCCACAGGCCATCTGAGGGAACTCAGGCTTTGGTATTTCTTATATAAAAACAGGTAAAATGAATGAAGGCCCTATACATCATAAAGGAATAACAAAGAGCACAAGCTACTTTTGTTTTGCATTGCAGATTATCTTTCAGGAATTCATCACTGCCTGATGCTTTGGTGACTGGCACTCTATAAATACCTAAGAATCTAAGACAGATAAATAGTTTTCCAAAAGTTATATGGCTAAGACTTATTAAAGTGATTAGTCATTTTTTCAGATGGCCAACCTGAGCCACCTTAAAATGGTTTGATTCTTGGAGGGTGGACATTTTAGCACGATCTGAAAAATCAGGTTCCTTTAAGGTTCCTCTAAGTTCGGTATCCAAATTTAAGACATTCAGAACCACTACTTCTGAACATCTTGGCCTGTGTATCTATTTTTTTGCTTTCTACCTATGCCACCTTCAATTAAAAATATTTCTCTCAAGCCGCTATGATACTTTAATTATTTCATACAATACTTCAAATTACTAATGTCCATGTTCCTCATCAATTTTTAATATATCCTCAACACCAAACCATATCAGATTCAAAGGCTTCACAATTGCTTGAATGCAGCAAAACCTTTCCAACTGCTAAAGGGAGATGACCACTATTGTACAACCAAATCAACTAGCTGTCAGAACAGGTCTCTTTTTCAATGCGTCATACAAGCTACACAAAGCACAGTTACCAAAACTGGTCTGCAAATCAGCAAATAAATAAATAAAAAATTAACAGAAAATTGCAAATTTTAAGGAAAGTGGACACTGCAACCAACTTTTTATACTTGCAATGATACAGTGAATTATGGAGAAACTCAAAGGGAGTATATTTTTTTGTTATCCTGAATGACATTCTTTTATAAATCTCATGGCTCTTGGGAGGCTTAAAGAATGATTGATCTAATAGAATTAAACTTTTGACATGACATGAATTAGATCAAAATGTCTACAGAAATCTCCACTTCTGGTAAAATATGTTTTCTCCTGTACACTCTACCAGAAGAACTAAAATGAATCCGTGGAAAATTTAGAAATTGACTTAATCTGTTCTCTTTGTCTGAATATGCCACTCTAGATCTTCCACTTCGTTCTGTGAGTTTGTGATAATTTTACGGAATTCATGTGGCCTGAAGCCTTAGAAATTAAAGAGCTCTTTATTGCCACCTGTTGGTGAAATGGGAGAAGACTGGCCTAGAGCTTCTTAAAAACTTCAGCTGGGGAGAAGATCCATTGGGAACAAAGCTCTCTGCTGGCATCCATTGGAGAGCAAGGAGATTGACGAAATGGGCCAGGCCTTATTTGCATTTTAGTTATGTGACAGTTTGGGGCATTTTAGTTAGAACACAGTTAAATTCTGCTACTGAACTTTTTGGGAAATAAAAGGGCAAGACATCAACAATGCATGTGCTTTGGGTTACCCTGAATGAGACTGCTGTCAGGCACAGTTGGGGAAGCGAGTCTAGACAGAGCTCGGAGAAGGGGAGAGAGGAGAAAAGGGCTTCTACAGGAAATGCCTGTCCAGTGGGGCAGATTCTGTAAAAGATCCTAGATACTACTGATCCCTCCCTAAAGAGCTGAGCTGAGCCTGCCAGAGAACAGGCTTGGGGCGTCTGTTGCCACCATTAGGCGGGAGAGAGTTCTAAGCCCTGGATTGACATTCAGTAGATTAAGCTGCTTTTCCTCCTGTGGGATTTATATGCCGGCCCTGGGAGTCACCAGACCAGTTCCTGGCTTGTGGATTTGTTGGAGCCCAGCACAGGAGTGACTCATCACCTTACAGACACCAGCTTTGATAAACAGGGGGCCATCCTGGGCTTCTTGTTGCTCCACCCCACTGTTCCTGGGCCACATGGAGATCTGGTGTAGTAAAATCTGGCCCTGTGAATCAGAAAGAAACAATCCAAATTTCATAGATCTAATCAAATTTATGGGATCATAATATACAAGCATGAAATGGAAGAAATATATACCTACCTACCTACCTGTAGCTGCTTCTGCTGGTTTATCATGCTTTCACTACAGCGGGCTTCACTGTTATGTCACTCTATTTACCCAATTCAGAAAACTTGTTATTTAAGGAAACACAGTGACACACTGGCAAAAAGAAATGGTCTAATTTGTTTCCATGATAGCGCTCAAAGAGGCAAATATCACTCATAACTGACCTCTTTTCCTCAACGTATTTTTATTTAGATTTGCTTCTATTCCCATATGGCAACAACAGAAGCAACCAGAAGTAGGGTCACTTCCAGCATAGCAATTTAATATTTCTGCTCATCTATCAAACAATGGGTCAGAAACTCCCGAGGAAAATGAAGCACAATTAATTCAATTGCAGCAGTGACACTTGTAATAGCCAAGGCCCAATTACCAAGCAGGACACAAAGATGAGTTTGGGGATGGCTCCATCACATGTGCAGGTAATAATACATGTATATTAAATTATTTGTATGTGTGTGTATAAGTGGATGATGGTGTACTGTACCATTGGGGGAAGGGATAGCTCAGTGGTTTGAGCATTGGCCAGCTAAACCCGGGATGTGAGTTTAATACTTGAGGGGGCGTGTTTAAGGAACTGGGGTAAAAATCTGTCTGGGGATTGGTCCTGCTTTGAGCAGGGGATTGGACTAGAATATCCAACCCTGATATTCTGTGATAAAGGCTTTTTCAGTATGCATTTTGGATAGGGCCATTACACACAGGAGACAAACCACAAGTAAGTTATCCATATCACGCCAGACAATCACTGGTAAAACTATAAATCATGAGTTCTGTATAAGTTACAGCACAACTACCTCAGGATGTTTTAGAGAGGGTTTTTTATAACTATATAGTATTATTTCTCATTCCTCCAACTGCAAAACAAGATGCCTCAATCACCATGAGCTCAAGTGTACAGGGCTCTCAGAAAAACCATAAACACCATTAAAAATGACTGTCTCATAGCTTTGCCATACCTAACAATATCATAACTTTAAAATCTATTATGGTTGACTCTTCCAGTGTGAATGCTAGATCCCTCTGAGAAGTTAGAAATCTCCCCTTCCTAAAGGTATAAAGGTCCCATTTGTAGCTTTGCATATCCCAAGGCTAAGCTAGCATACCTTAAACCTGTCATTGGTACAGAACTAAATATTGCTGTTTCTATTTGTTGAGCCAACACAGGAATGTTGAGGGGGATTCCTTACCTGGGAAATAAAAATGGAGGTTACTTACCTGTAACTGGAGGATCTTCAAGATGTGTTGTCCCTATCTGTATTCCTAATGTGGTTGTGCATGGACATTATGTGCCATAAGTTTCTAGTAAGCTGTGTCCATTGGCCTGCACATGTGCAGTTCTCCTCATGCTCCAAACTCGGAGTATAAAAGTCAGTGTGGACCAATGCTTCTCCAGTTCCTTTTCTTACTGTGACTCTGGCTATGATCTCTATCAGAAGGGATGGAGAGCTGGTAGTGGAATACAGTTAGAACCCACACATCTTGAAGAAACTCCAGTTACAGGTAAGTAACCTCCATTTCTTCTTGAGGTGATGACTCCTATGTATATTCCACACATGGGAGATTAGTAAGCAGTAGTCAAACAGGAGGTGGGTGCGAGGATACAGATGTTATATCTGTGTGTAGTACTGTTGTTCCCACAGCTTTATCTGTAGTAGAAGACTAGACCAAAATGTAATATATTGTGAAGGGTATAAGGAGCACCCGGTTACCACCTTACATATTTCAAGTAAAGGTGCATCTCACAAAGGTTGCTTGTGCTCAGGTGGAATAGGCTTTCACCCCCAATAGGGTGCAGTGGAGGGGGAATACGAGCTAGTTAGTAGCAAAGGATGATGCAGCCTGAGATCTTTTTAGAGAGTCTCTGAGCAGATAGAGTTTGACCTCTCAATCTCTCTGCTATGGCAATAAAAGTCTAGGTGTTTTTTGAATTGCTTTTATTCTGTGTAGCTAAAAGGCCAGTGCCCGTTGGGAATCTAGGGAATGAAACCTTCTCTCCTCATTGGAGGCTTAGGGTTTTGGAAAAAATATTATTAGATTGATGATTTGATTCAGGTGAGATGCTGACATTACCTTAGGGGTGAAATTTGGATGGAGGCAAAGAGAGCTTTTCTTTATGAAGATTTGCCATGAACACTCCAAGCTCATTCACCCTTCTGGCTGATGTGATGGTGACTAGGAAGGCAACTTATTTTGAGAGAGACAGGACAAAGCAGGTGGCTAATGGTTCAAAAGGAGGTTTGATGAGAACCAACAGAACGAAGTCAAGGTCCCATTGAGGTGCTGGCTACACCCTGGTGGAAAGAATTTAATGATTTCTTTTGGAAATCTAGTCATCATAGGATGAGTGAAGATAGTGTGGTCCTCAATACAGGGATTAAAGTGCTGATTCTTGCCAGAGGGACCCATAGGGAACTGATAGAGAGAACCAATATCTTAAAGGTATGTAGGTAATCTAGGATAGCAGTCTGGGACTCTGGAGACAACTGGTGTTTTCATGACCAAGAGGAGAAACACTACCATTTGTATGAATAACATTTCCTGGTAGAATTCTTCCTGCTTTAGTTGAGGATGGATTGAACCACTATTGAATATGAATGCTGTACATCCAAATACCAGGCCTTGAACTGTAGTGGTCCTGGGCTGGGATACATGATTGTGCCATTGTGTTATGTCAGCAGATCTGGAAATGTTCGGATCTGAACAATGGAACCAGAACTGCTTTGGCCAGCTGGGTGCAATGAGGATCTTTAGCAGGAATTGTGCTATCAGTGGGATGAGAGGGAAGGCATAGCTGAGGTGATCCATCCTGTGCAACAGAAGGGCACCACCCTTTGAGCCTTGGCCCAGACCTCCCTTAAAGCAGTACAGGGAGAGTTTTCTGTTCCTCTCTGAGGCAAAGAGATCCCAGGATGGTGTTTTCCATTCATTACAAGTCTCTTTGAGAACAGATTTGTGACTCTCCCATTCATGGGCAGTTAAAAAATGTCTGCTGATACTGCCTTCTAGGGAGTTCTGCACACCTGGTAGGTATACTCCCGAGAGTGGAATAGCTGATACACCAATTTCAGAAGTCAACTGTCTCTACGCATGGGGGCGGGGGGATCTTGTTCCTCCCTGCTTGATTATGTAGAAGACAGGAATCATATTGACCATATGTTAGGACTGGATGAGTTCAGAATGTTTTGCAGGCCAGACAAACCACCTTTAATTCCACTATGTTCATGTTATTTAATTTTAAGATGAATACATTCAGATGGCATAGGTCAAGAATCTCCAATCTCCACTGGATTTCTTGGTGATCAAGAAATGTGGGGAGTAGAATCCCTTCCCTGGTTCTTGTGTTATGTGAAGGGGTGAAATAACATTTTCTTATTCACTTTCTCCACACCATTCATGATTTTAGAGACCTTTATCATATTGCCCCGTAGTCATCTCTTTTTTAAGCTCAGTCCAATTCTTTTTAATTTATCCTCATATGTGGATATGAGTTTTTCCATACTCCTAATAATTTTTCCTGCTCCTTTCTGCACTTTTTCCAATTTTGATATATTTTTGAAATGAGGTGACCAGAACTGCATGCAGTATCCAAGGTGTGGTTGTACCATGGATTTACATAGTGGCCTTATGATATTTTCAGTTTTATAATCTCTCTCTTTTCTAGTGAACATTGTTAGGGTTTTTGATTGCCATTGAGCAGATGTTTTCAGAGAACTATCAACAATGACCCCAAGATCTTTCTTAAATGGTAACTGGAAGACTCACCCTCAAAGTGCCAGAAGACAGGAAGATGTCCAGTAGGCCCTGTGGTATATCCTAGACCTCTTTGAGAGGTATCTGTAACAACTCCTGTTATTTCTTGTGGTCATTGGGTGGAGAGGAAGATGATGGCGCAACCACTTCATCCAGTGAGGAGGATGACATACTTGTTGGAACAAGCAAACCCTGCTCAACCTCCTCCTCCACTAATTCTGGTGGAGCCAGTTGGTGTTGCTGAGAGATTCTTGCATAGAGTCTTACGGCCTTGGGTACGAGTGGTCCCCTAGGTAGCAATATTTGGAAGGAGGGGGACATTTTCAATATTTTGTTGGTTGTTTCCCTTGTGGGGTAAGCCTCATATGCAGCATCAGATTCATTTGTTCTAACCAACAGCACTGATGGGAGGATGTTCCAGGTTGTAGATGTAGTAGGGAAGGATACTCTTCTCTTCAAGGTGGTTTCCCCAGGTATAGGGTTCTCTCTAATAAGAACCAGGCCAGACAGCAGTGGTGATTTTGGGTAGGACAGAGTGAAGTTTGTTGAGGTAAAGGCTTTGGTCTTCCCTGATGTCTGGGGTGGGAGGGCTTTTTCTTAGAGGCAAATCTGGAAGGAGATCTGTTCTTACACCTATGTTCATGTCCTTGACTCTCATGAGAGGATTTCTTAAGCTTCAGAGTTTTTGCCTTGCCTCTGGTGGAGTGCTGCTCACCATCTGGGGCCATTGTATGGGGTGTTTCCCCAGACTGAATCTGAATGGGGCTTGGGGTTTCACAGCCTGCTCCATGAGGTGTTTCTGCAAATGAAGTTCTCGTCCCTTATGAGTTCAGGGAGGAAAGGAGAGGCAGATATTTCACTTGATGGCAATATGAGCCTACCCAATGCAACAAAGCAATGCTGGTGGTTTTAACTGACAGAGATGGAACAGGGGCAGGAGACACAGTTTTTGAACCTGGAAACTCTTGGCATAGTCCCTCTTTAGAGGAAGAAGCTCTGCAGGGTGGGGAGAAATAAATTAACTATGCAAACTATAAATACCCTAGAACACTAAAATATTAAACCATTAAAAACTATTTAAAAATATATTTATAGGATCAAAGTAAAGAATATTGAAGCAGACACAGAGGACAATAAGAAGGAATGGGAGTGGCTTCAGTCCACATGCCCTTTATACTCTCAGTTTGGAGCACCAGGAGAACAACTGCACATGTGCGGCGCAACAGACACTACGTATTTGAAATTTCTTGACTCAGGTGCATGGTGCACATGCATACACATATGCAGAATACACATAGGGACCATCATTTGAAGAAAAAGAAAATATCTCTGGCAGGTTACAGTGCATGGTCCTAACTTTAGTGAGGCTCTGAACAGGGATCCATCTGTAGGGTTCACCTTGCAGAATTAGGGCCTGTAGTATTTTGTTAATACTACAGTATTCTGAAGTTAGGTTTTTTTTGGCATCAGCCACAACTTAATAAATTGGCAATAGAAATAAACTCTAATTAAACATCTGCCTTAAAACTCAACATCTGAAGACTCATTTTTTTAAAAGCTGATTCTCTGCAAAGTTTTTCTTAATACTTATATGCAGTGGTTTAAGCACAATCCCAATGAAAAAGATTTTTGAAATGTTCTTGAATACATTCTGAGCTGAATCTTTATTAATACACTTTTCCCTTGGATTATATAACTTATGTCTTGTAATGTATTATTCCTTCAGACAATATAGCTTGCTGTGAATGCATGTAAGTCCTTTAGTTTGTAATTCTTCCATTTACTTGCTGAGTCCTTGGAGACCCTTAGTACATCCAGCCTACTCCCTCCACATCAGTAATCATAATAATGAAATTTTTGATGGCACTTTAAAACAAGTAACTTAAAATGGAATTAGACGTTACAAGCAAAAAAATCTTTTCAGGCACAATTCTGTCCTGCTTTCCAGCTTTGGATGTGAATACCTGGAAAGGAAATTTGAAATTTCTGATAGAGGCATTATCCGTGCATAAGGATGTTGAAAAGGAACATTCAACTGGGGTGAGGGAGAAGGCAATATTTTTTTTTTTAAATTATAGGTAAACTGTTAATTAAAAAAAAATTCCAAGTACAGTAATTGTTGAATTATCAGAACTCTTTTATATTAAAGACTAATATTCTGTGCTCATATTCTCTCCATTTGTAAGAGTAAGAAAATAATTTCATATTATATAGCAGGCACCTTATGGCATCCAATCTGGTTAACAATACATAACTGTTTCTATTATAAACTATACTTTCAGATAAGCATATCTTTGTACAACATTCAGTTTAGGGGGCAACATGTTTCAAGGGGAATTCATTTGGAAGATATGAGCAAAATATGGTCCAGCCAATTCTGAGTGACAGATGAGTAGAAAAAAATACATCATTCCCATTTTTATACAAATTATTGCTATCTTTTTCTTTTAACACGCCAAGAGGTTAAATGGCTGAAAGTTGTCTAGTTGGCCTGATAATATGCCTCCTCATGGAGCAGTGAATAGAGCCTTGATCTGGACAAAAGTGATCTTGATTTGATCAAGTATAAGCATTGGAAAATTGCTTTTTGAGCATGCACAGTAAACTGTAATTTTTTTGCTGCTATTGTTGTGACCTTCTTAAATGCATACTTAAGGAACAATGCATTGCATATACTTTTGACTGTAGTGTGCATTTAAATGCCCCTAGGTGATTCCAAAGTTGTACTCAGTGAGTGGTGGGGCTTAGCTGATACCAGACATAGATTAGTCTGTCATTCCTAAAAGAGTTTCAAAGTATTTTTAATTTGAAGGTTTCCCATTAGTTGAAAATTAGCTTCTGATTTTTGCATGTACAAAAAGTGCAAAACATACTTATCCTCACAACAAATAGACATTTTTGTGTGCAAAGCAGGTAATGGAGTTTTGCAGCTTAACTTGTGTATGACCAAGCTAACGTCCATTGGTATATGCCAACGTGGGGTTTGTATGCATATAAAATAAGGCTGGCTGAAAATATGAACCATAAGTTTGAGGATAAATTCAGTTATAGAATCTTCTGTGACCTCAAACAATCCCTCAGATCTCTCCATTCCTGCCTTATCTAGGTACCTCCCATTTACAGCTTCCTCCCTTAAATCTGAGCAACTAGCTCCTGGCTTTAAAGCTGCCTATATTTATCTAAATCCAATAAGGGCTTCTTTTGTCCACCCAGGCTCATTCCTTTTCACACCCTCCTCATATCAAACTTTAATGTTCTTTTGTAGAGTCTAGCTGAATCCTATTGGCTCCCCTTTAAATCTCGGAACGATTCTATATAAAGCAGTCTGCAACTTCATATACCATAGAGCACACACACACGATATTGGAAGCACTAGTGCCTTGTAAAGAGGAAAAAGATCGATGGATAAGGATGAATTATCACAGATTTCAGATATGGATTCATATCCAGGCATTTGGATGCTTATCAGATTCATTTGCCTGTTTACCTGGAGTCTCATCTTTTGTGGTCCATTGTTCTGTCACAACACTCCAGTGTTTGACTACACGGTTCATCATTACAGCAGTGACTATGATGTTGCAAACGCTAAACTATGACATCGCTGTAGGAATCGAGCGAGGGGAGCAGGTTGATTATAAAGAACACAAATAACATTGACCATTAGCAAACTGGGGAAAGAAATATAGCTATTGTAAAGTGCTTGACAGTTAAGTCAAGTTTTGATGAAACATAGCATTTGCAGAGTTTGTCAACATGTGGCAGTGGTTCTTTAAAGAACACTGAACTGTTCACTGTTTGGCACTGGCAAGTTCAGAGCTCCTGCCATTAGAACTAATGCATTTTGCAAGTGTAGTTATTACTAGAAAATACTAACCTCGGGCGCTAAAGCGCAGCACATTTATCTAGCAGCATTGGCTATTACTAGTGGCAAAGCTGAAGCAGGAAAACAGGATTCTTAATCCTGCCATTTGAATTGATTTGTGTATGAACAATAACTTACTGCTTACATTAAATATAAAAAGTAATACTGAAGAAATGTGTAAAACTGGCTTTAATCTCAGTGTTAAAGCTAAGAAATAAAGTCCAGAGAAATAAGAAAATTCTCAAGTTAAGGTTCATATTGCCACATCCTTCTTATTTCATGCTGTACATTTTACAAACACAAATTGTAATATATTAATAGGTTTGGAAATATTAGATTTTATTTAGTAAATATGGATTTCACCGTCACACACAAACAGATGAAAAAAAAACATTTCCATTCATAATTGAAATCTACATTTAGGCAAAGTTTGAAAAATACTGTTTGAGAACTTATTAGAGTTTAATTTAAGGATGTCTTATTTGCATATTTTGACATGTGATTTTGATCATTTGCGTTTTAACGATTATAAAGGTTTGACTTTTGAAATCTGTGTCTACTGTTATTAAATAATTCTCTGACACCTCTCCCCTCCATATCTGACTGCTCCCATAATTTCCCACAACTGTAAATATGTAAATAGATGCAAATGGCAAAATGCTTAAAACCCATAATTTTGATCAATAAACATAGAAAAAATGCTTAAAAATAAACCGATATAGGCCTTAACTATAAAAAAAAAAATCAAATTCTGCCAAGCCTATGTAAAAGGTTTACCTTCACCACAGAAAGCAGAAATAAAAATTACTATGTACTCTAATGTAACAGAATTAACACTTCGGGAGAAACCCTGAGCCAGATTGACTGCCGCTGGCACTGGGAGGCATGAATTCCCCGCTGCAGCAGAAGATGGATTTGCCCCAGTGGGACAGCTTTAGTTTTCAAGCCTTAGACAACTTTGTTATCAGGTTTGGCAGAGTGATGATGAATCTATTCATCCCCAACTGTTCTGGCTAACTTCCATCCCCAATAAGCACTGCCCACCCTTGCTCCCCTGAAGGTTCCCTAAGCAAAAGGGAAGATATAGTTGTCTTGCAAGTTGCAACACTGTATTCTCCTTGCCTGCAGACATTCCATTGTTGAGATCCCGGCCCTCTGGCATACGTTAGCGAAGCCAACAGAGAGCAGCGGTGAAAGTCAGACATTCACAATTTGCTGACTTTGTGTCCTTGTTTTTTCATTCTTAATGTTGCATTAGCATTCTTAAAAATGTAGTTTCTCTGATTTTCTTTATGAGAACAAGATGAAGATTAAGGACTGATAAGCCTCCTTAAGTGCTTCTATAAAGCTGTAGTGCTATATCAGACTCTGGATAATGACAGTACTGCTAAATATCTTTGGCAATGCTTCCTGTTAGTAACTCAAATGGCCTTAAACATTTGAAAAGGTATGGCCTTAAATACTTATGCATAAATAACTTGTTCTAAATATTCAAATCATTAATTGACTTATTTGAAACTTTGATTGTTTTTCTTTTTATGGCCCTAATCCTGAAAATATTTATGCAACTATTCAGCGTCACACTTGTGAAGTCATTGAAATCAAATGGACTGCTCATATGAGTACAATTAAGAACTTACATAGCTGTTGAAGGAAATTCATGAGGACTAGAAAACAAGTCATTTCATTTTTCTATCTTCAGCTACATTTGAGTTATGTGAACACAACCCTTCAATTGGAAAAGTGTGGGGGGGGGGGTTTGCACATGTGCATATGGTAACTCCAAAATGGCTGAACTAAATTTTATAAAACTTTAAGCTGAAATGAAGCATGAAAAGTATCAGTCCAAAATGAATGATCTGAAAAAGTGAAATTTGCATCTCAACCTACCTCTGTTGTACCTTGTACATATTCAGAAAATAAATTCCAAAAAAGAGATAAGTAAGGGAAGAGAGAATAGATTGAAGATTATAGAAGCTCTCAAGAAATTATAACCTAAATATACTGAGAATGGTTATTTCCCTGTATATCTACTATAAAGGGTTTGTACTTTTTTCTATTAGAAAATGTGCTCTGGAATAAGCCAAACTCTCTGTCTACATACAATATTTAAAGAAATTGGTTTATGTGTCAGGCAGAGTACCTCCTCCTTTCAGATAGAATTAAAGATATTCAGATACTACAATACATTCTATTCTTATCTGCTTAAAGGTGTTTATTCAATAAAAGTGCCCTGACACAATTACATGTTAAAACCCCTGAATCAGATTTTCGTGTTCTGTAACACAGTTCCCTGAAGTGATCCTGTTTATGAGAAGCAAAATTTTCAGCCTTGACACTGGAAAACATAATACTACATTAATTCATCTTAGCAAAAGAATGGATGTAAAAAAGACCTGCTCTTCTCACAAGCCAGAGAGCATTCTTATGTTTGGAGATAATGTACCTGAATCTGTAGGGAGTAACCAGGGCATCTCTAGTTAACATACAATGACAAGCATCTCCATTAACCAGAGTCGTGGATCATGCATTTGAGAATATTTCAACATAACATTACAGCTTTCATATAAACTTGGCATTTTTTAGACTGGAATGAGGATTAGGCCTCCTGTACAATATAATGACTACTATATAGGGCTGTCAACCAATTAAAAAATTAAATGCGTGATTAAAAAAATTTATTGTGATTAATTGCACTATTAAACAATAATAGAATACTATTTATTTAACTATTTTGGATGTTTTCTACCTTTTCAAATATATTGATTTCAATTACAACACAGAATACAAAGTGCACAGTGCTCACTTTATAATTATTTTTTATTACAAGTATTTGCACAAAACACAAAATAAATGGTATTTTTCAATTCACCTAATACAATTACTGTAGTGAAATCTCTTTATCATGAAAGTTGAACTTACAAATGTAGAATTATGTACAAAAAAACTGCATTCAAAAATAAAACAATGTAAGATTTTAGAGCCTACAAGTCCACTCAGTCCTATTTCTTGTTCAGCCAATCATTCAGACAAACAAGTTTGTTTATATTTGTAGGAGATAATGCTGCCTGCGTCTTATTTACAATGTCACCGGAAAATGAGAATGTGTGTACTTATGGTACTGTTGCAGCCAGCTTTGCAAGATATTTACATGCCAGATGCACTAAAGATTCATATGTCTCTTCATGCTTCAACCACCATTCCAAGGGACAGTGCAGACCGATGCATGTTCATTTTCATTGTCTGAATCAGATGCCACCAGCAGACGGTTGATTTTTTTTTTTTTTTGGTGGTTTGGGTTCTGTAGTTTCCGCATCGGAGTGTTGCTCTTTTAAGACTTCTGAAAGCATGCTCTACACCTCATCCCTCTCAGATTTTTGAAGGCACTTCAGATTCTTAAATCTTGGGTTGAGTGCTGTAGCTATCTTTAGAAATCTCACATCGGTATCTTCTTTGTGTTTTGTCAAATCTGCAGTGAAAGTGTTCTTAAAATGAACAACATATGCAGGGTCATCATCCGAGACTTCTATAACATGAAATATATGGCAGAATGCAGGTAAAACACAGAACAGGGGACATACAATTCTCCCCCAAAGAGTTCAGTCACAAATTTAATTAAACACATTATTTTATAATGAGCATCATCAGCATGGAAGCATGTCCTCTGTAATAGTGGCTGAAGCATGAAGGGGCATATAAATGTATAGCATATCTGACACGTAAATATCTTGCAGTGCCGGCTACAGAAGTGCCATGCAAATGCCTGTTCTCACTTTCTGGTGACATTGTAAATAAGAAGTGGACAGCATTATCTCCTGTAAATGTAAACAAACTTGTTTGTCTTAGCGATTGGTTGAACAAGAAGTAGGACTGAATGGACTTGTAGGCTCTGAAGTTTTACATTGTTTTGTTTTTGAGTGAAGTTATGTAACAAAAATAAATCTACATTTTTAAGTTGCACTTTCACGACAAAGAGATTGCACTACAGTACTTATATGAGGTGAACTGAAAAATACTATTTCTTTTGTTTATCATTTTTACAGTGCAAGTATTTATAATCAAAAATAATATACACTTTGATTTCAATTACAACATATATGAAAATGTAGAAAAACATCCACAATAGTTAATAAATTTCAATTGGTATTCTATTGTTTAACAATGTGATTATAATATATGGAGATATACCTATGTCGTAGAACTGGAAGGGACCCTGAAAGGTCATTGAGTCCAGCCCCCTGCCTTCACTAGCAGGACCAAGTACTGATTTTGCCCCAGATCCCTCAGTGGCCCCCTTAAGGATTAAACTCACAACCCTGGGTTTAGCAGGCCAATGCTCAAGCCACTGAACCATCCCTCTCCCGATTAATTGTGATTAATTTTTTTGAGTTAATTGCATGAGTTAACTGTGATTAATCGACAGCCCTACTGATATATAATCAGACATTTTTCCTTCCAAAGGATCCCAAGATGCCCATAGACTTTAGATTGTGGAACATATTCTGTCCTCTGTCACATCCAGACAACCCCATTATTTTATACTGGGCAAGAATTAGGCTTTTTATATCTTAGAATTATTTCACTCACTTCTATGGAAAAAACTAAAATGGTGCAACTGCCATTTTACTGCAACGTAGTAAAATATTACTACATTACATTGTGTATAACACAATTATTACTATAAGATAATCTTTTAGAATAGGAAATGAAGAGTACTTGATCTTACTACACTGGAATAGTTCTGATCGGCAGAATGCAATTACTCAGACTGGAATTTTCTGAAAGGATCTTTACTTTTTGCAGTCAGAACCTTTGTTTTTCCATTTCCCCTGAAGATGCAGGGGTCTTCGGTTTTTTATTTTCTGTGGAAAAACAGTTATATAAAAATAAATTTATGCAGAGCATAGATTACTATAATAGCATGTTGCCCACTTGAACATTCTTTAATTCCCTGCATCTATTATTTTATTATTTTTTATAGAACAGAGATTTACTGATTAAATTGGGAAATAACTACTGGAAAGAGAACACATTTGTTGCACAGTAAATTATCAAAATGTATGGTCAAATTATGTATCATTTCATTTTTGAATGCTCTCTAACATGGTATACCCCACATAGTATTCTGATATAACATGACACTTAAGGGAATTAAAATCAAAAGGAATTTATTTAGGAAGCTAATATATTGTAGGACTACTAAGGTTATAAACAGAAATCTAGGGACAGGACTATTACTGCTTATCTTTGAGAATATAGCAATAGAAAATTCTAACTCCTAATTTGGAAAAATGTATTATGATTTTTTCTTTTCACCTTTGTGTTCCTTTTTACTTGACTTCCCTTTCTATAAATCTTTCTTTCCTATTTCAAATATATCCTGCATATTTCTGTGTTCTTCATAATTTGTTAACCCTGAATTCCACGTTTCTTTTATCTGTGAGATATAGATAGACATGTGTATATATATCTCATTGTATATTTTCTGTCCCTTAATTTTCTTTTTTTTCCCTAACATTTTAATTAAATATACTTTTCAGTTACTCTGATGAATGGACTCCATTATAAAAATTTATTTTAAAAAATATTTCTTTTTTAATGCATTGATTTAGGTTAATTTTTCTTTAGTATTTATTAATATGTCATTCTACATTTTGTCATTCTACATACTATATGTGTGATTAATAGGTGTGCAACAGAAAACTGCTCCTTTAAATGAGAATTTTGTTTGTCATTGCAAAACACCCCACATAAAATATAACATACATACTAATTAAAAAAACATGCAAATATAGATCAATTTTACAAATGCACACAACTTCATTGATAATCTGTCAAATATTTTAAGTACTATTCCTAACAAATGAAATGGACTTTGTTAAAGTCAAGTGTTTTAGTCTGAAAAACTGGACATGTGGACTAAGGGTGGCAAGGTCCATCAGTGTGGTGTTTGTTGTAATTTTCATCTAGAAGTAAATGAAGAAACGTTAGACCAGAGCTACTAAATGTGCAAGAGACATTGTTTAAAGCATTTGTAACTTTTGAACTATTTCCCCCTCCCCCCTCCGACAATACTTTCCCTAGTTTCTTCATAATATTAAGTGACTGAAGTTAAGCTTTGGAATAAATTTCCAAGGGAGGTTGTGAAATCCCTATCATTGAAGGTTTTTAAGAAAAGGTTGGATAAACACCTGCCAGGGATGGTTTAGGTTTACTTGGTCCTGCCACAGCTCAGGGGGTTGGACTTGATTTTTCACAGTCCCTTCCAGCATTTCCATGATATTGTAAGTTTGCTATTTGTGCTGTACACAAGGCTATTCCCTTAAAACCATCTGGACATTAAAGCTGGTGCTGAAAGGAACGGCTTGCTGGGAACATGACATGATTGCTCCAGGATCTACACTGTTGTTCTCTGGGTGGAGGTTAAGGTACTGGTTATGACCTATAAAGCTCTAAATGGCCTATAAAACTCTAAATGATCCTTTGTTCTAAAAAAGCCTGAATTTAGTGACTTTCTGGTCTCTTTGATATGGATTTTGGACAGGACTGAGGTTAAATTCCCGGATGAAGGGAGAGTAGAAAGGAGCTTGTGGGAGCTAGCTGGCTGGCAGAGTTATTGTTCTTGTCTGAATGTTCCAGGACTGAGTGGCTGAGAATCAGGGAGCTACAATCAGCTGCTTGTCAGCCATGGCACTCCAACACCCCCCCCCCCAATCCCTCTATTCTTGTCTGCTTGAGCTCCTCCCCAGAATCTCATGGGAACGAGAGTAAAAATTTCCAGCCACTGTCCACTGTTCCTGGCAGAAGTGGGAGGGCA
Organism: Trachemys scripta elegans; assembly: GCF_013100865.1. Lineage (NCBI taxonomy): Eukaryota > Metazoa > Chordata > Testudines > Emydidae > Trachemys > Trachemys scripta. The sequence continues at coordinate 72,296,162 of NC_048303.1, forward strand.
GAAATCCCTTCTCAAGACCAAAAATCTACAAGAAAATGTTATAAGCAACAGAGGGTCCTGTGGCACCTTTGAGACTAACAGAAGTACTGGGAGCATAAGCTTTCGTGGGTAAGAACCTCACTTCTTCAGATGCAAGTAATGGAAATCTCCAGAGGCAGGTATAAATCAGTGTGGAGATAATGAGGTTAGTTCAATTAGGGAGGGTGAGGTGCTCTGCTAGCAGTTGAGGTGTGAACACAGGACCCTCTGTTGCTTTTTACAGATTCAGACTAACACGGCTACCCCTCTGATACAAGAAAATGTTATGTAGTCAACATTGCAGACTCTGGATTATCTGAACCTCCTAACTTTCCAGTGCATATTCACACTGGCTTGAACAGCCAAACATCTTACATTTAGAACATTCTTAATGTAGATATGTTTAGCTCTTTCTTAATACCTTTTCTTTAGATTAAAATAATGGAAATTAGAAATGAATGAATGATATTTGTATAGTATTCATACTGTAATATTGCAATATTGGATACAATGATATTGTATGAGAAACCTCATTACGTGAATATGAGTGCATTGCTAGTACCAAAAAAATAAAAATAAAAAGCATGGTTCAGGATCAAGGGCAGATAGCAAAGAATGGCCACCAGAGGAGGGGAAAACCCAGAGCACTCTTAACCAGGAGAAAAAAGACAGTTACTCAGATTTGAATGCAATTATGCTTATCCTCACCACACTCAGTGAATGTAAACTTCTTGCCTCTACCCTTCAATTTAAGTGCTTAAGTTAAAATTAAAGACTGTCAGAATTCCTATGGAAGTATATAGTACTATACCTCATAAAGGAGGGCTATTTTTTTTTTAAATTATACATATGGGGGCCCAGTCAGGGAAAAGACCCCATTGTACTAGGCATGGTGCACACATGTATTAAAGAGTCCCTGACTCCAGGAATTTATGGCTGGCACATTCAGCCAAGAGACAACAAATTTCCTTAAGCTCCTTTGAAAATTCCACCCTTTAATTTAGTATCTGATAAGAGAATAGGTGGGGAGAAAATAAACACATGAGGTCAGGGCAAGGTAACAGGGGAAATGATTGTTTGGGATGATAAGTAGCAGTCTGAGTACATCAACTGCCTAACCATTGTAACTACTAGCAGGTCCTCATACTGATGGGAATTGTAGGTGCTGTCAGAAACAGGCCCTATAGTACTAAAAACAATAAAAAAAAATAACCCACTTTAGATCAAAACTCATAAAAGTTACCACTGAGGGTCTATTCAGTGGCCTATAGCATGTGATATGAATTGGGTAGCTCAATGACCCAATCAGGCACTATCATTTTAGTACCATTGCCTTACATACTGACAGTCTCAGCAGAGAGGCCAAGCATTCAAAGGCAATTGAAATTGAAGTACCTTGCCATGCTATACAGGATCTGTTGGCAAGTAGGTCTGTTAATCAGGCATTTTTAAAACTGGGGGATTCATGTACATTAATCAGATGTTGCCCATTGCTATAAAATAAAAACTGTTTTTTCCCCTCACAGTATTCCAAATGGAATGAACCTGCATGGTACTAGATTTTCTTAATGCGGCAAAATGAACTAAAGATGCTTTATTTTATGAAGGTCTACAGTTCTAGAAACTCTGAACATAACCTGGTCTGTGTAAACACAGAAGTTGAATTAGTGTATCCTTTTTCAGCCACAGGGCATTTGCCTCTCGATTTTCAGTACATCATACTGAAGATTTTATGAGATATGTGAATTACCAAAATAAGGTGTTTGCCATGCTTTTGAAAATTGTAAAGACCTAAAGATGACATATAACATTACACATTGAATAATGGGTTGGGAAATCTGTTAAACCAAGGCAACAATTTATCACAAATAATCCAAACCAGTGCCCACAGATGTGACACTTTTTGTATAGTTCATGATAAATGTATGCATAGGAAAGATTAATCTAAATTTAAAGCACAGTATCTGGAATATGATAGATGACCTAGGTTACATGAGGGTTTTTTTTGTTTTGTTTTTTGATCTTTTGTTTTTTCTTGTTTGAAAATGTAAAATAAGTTTACTGAGCCTAAGCATGAAAACAGGTAACATTTTTATGCAAACCCCTTCACATAGATTCAGTGCAAAGGGAGAATGTTACTGAATTCTTGGGTATCTAGGTGTAATGATGCAATAATGGGTTTTCTGGAAAATAGCAATGAGATAAAGAAACATGCTTAAAAATAGTATGAACCCCCCCCAATTTGTATTTTATTGTATCATAATTAATAACAAATTGCATTTTGTTGGCCAGATAATGCTACTTGCTAAGTTACAAAGATTTGTCAAAATCTTAGTGATTAAGAGACTAAGGGATGGATTGTCCCTGGCTCTCATGGAGACAGATGGCATTGGGATAGTACAAGGAAATTTTCTCCCCTCCCCTCTGTGAACCCCACAGAGCCGGAGTGTCTGGGCTCAGGGGAGTACCTGCAGTGGTCTTACCTACTCACAAAGACAGAACAGTAAATCTTTTAATGGCAACCACTGTGGCTCATTCTCTCACTTAATATATTACCGTGTATGAACTGCACAGTGTTCTTATTCCTCCTCCTCTTCCAGTTCTTGGTTCAGTGTGTGTGTCTCTCTTTTTATATGCATTTTTTTCGTGGAATATTTGTGTTACATAAAATTCAATAAACAAAAATTGCAACTAATCAGCCAGAGAAAATACAAGGTGATTACCAATAGCATAGATAAAGACTGATAAGCAACAGTGCATGTGCACTATGAAATAAGGACTCACACACACATAACCTACTGTCTTAACCTTCTGGATATTACAAGACTCATTCACAGGCAGTGTCTGTGGTGATGATAAGACATGTGTGTTGCCTTAAGGGTCCTATGGATGCAAGTGCTGTTATTCATATCTTCACTTGTTACAGTGAACATAACACTGTAACATGTCTGCACTAGAATTTGCAGGCTGGTTAATTAATACATATTAAAACAGAAGTTGAATTCCCAAGGTAGACAAGCCCAGAGACGAGAGGCAACTCATCATGAATATCAGCATGCAGTAGTTACCTGCAGTTGTGAAGGAGACATCTGAGCCAGCTGCAAGTGCAAATCAGAGGAAATACAATTGTGAGCAATCTTTTGACATGTTCCAACTTCTTTCCCTCATTCTTCCATTCCAGTTACCAGACCATGGTCCCAGTGAGTGTTCTGGTGGGGCACGAGAATTTGTCTTGTTCACAGTAAGTGATAATTTCCAAAAATTAGAAAAAATGTGACACTTATATAAATTGAGCCAAGAGATTGTTGAGGGTGTCCTGAAGGTACAAAGAAGAGGAGACTGATTGATAGCAGCATGGTTGATGTTAGAGAGTAGGGTTACATGTGTGATGTCAGCATATACTCTGCAACAATGAAAGGCATATGAAAGAACAGGAGAGATTTAGATATGAGCTGGGAGAGTTGGTGGTTATGGTTGACAGTAACATCTTGTTAGTGATCAGTGGTGATATCAACTGCAGTTGATGGTGAAGGGATCCCAGTAGAAGGAGTTGTAGGTAAATTTAGCTTTGGTAGAAGAAATGCTGAAGGAGAGAAGTGGGCTGAATGGTGTTTTTAAATGGGTTTTCAGTAAATACGTGGTTTGAAAAAAATCCCACATTGTGACATACTACAGGAGAAAAAATAAAGCCCAGGTGGACAATCCTGAGAAGGAGAGAACATATGAAAATGATGAAAGACAAAAGTAATATCAAGTGAATATGTTGCAGAGTAGCATTAGGTATTAACAGCTAAAATCAGACTGTAACCTGAGAAAACAGGAAAGGAGATGAAATTGAGGAAGAAATTGCATTAGTGATTATGGGGGAGGGGATGGGGAGAGTTCTTCCAAAAGGTAAAGGAGGCTTTGATAACAACAATAAAGTCAGTGGAAGAAGAATGGAGGAGATTTAAAGAATGTTTCATTAAGGTAGTGGAGGTAACATGTGGCACTACAGGTGGTAAGATGGGGTGCTTTCAGAGAATGAGCTGGTGGTGAAAGTCTGATGTACAAGAAAGAATGAATCATTCAAAGAGTTTGAGGAAGCAGATTGTGATAATAAGATATTAAAAAATTGCATTCAAACTGACAAAAATGAGGCTAAAAGACAGTTGCTAAGGCAAGAATGGAGGCTGAGGAGGAATTGTACAGAAAACTGGGGAATGATAACAGAAACTTGGTTTTGAGTTGGCAAAAGAGAGGAGCAATGAAACACAGATGAAGAAATCTTTGTGTGTGAAGGATGGTGGTGACTGTGTGGTGACTAACCACTGTGTGGTGACTAACCAAAAAGAGATGGTAGAGCTATGGAAAAAATATTTTCAAAGGCTGTTAAATGAGAAAAGAGAGTTTCAAGTGCAAGCACGTCCAGCAATTCCGGGGAAGTCTCAAAAGGTATAGATCTCTGGAGAGGTGGTAGAAGCAGTACCCAATAAGATGAAGAATGGTAAAGCAGCTGGTGAAGATGAGATATGATCAAGGCAGCTGGAGCTACTGGAGGTGGCTTCAGAGATTACTACATGTTTGCTGGGATCAAACAAGGATACCAGATGATAAAAGAACAAAATTGATGGGGATTGATTGACCAGGTGCCTCTTTGGAATGGTAAGGTTGATGAAAAATGATCTAAACACCAAACAGCGCATCGTCATCCTGTTACGCAAGACTCTCAAAGTTCTTGAGAGAATTTTGGAGGCAAGGTTGAGGTGAAAGGTGGAGGAAAATATAGGAGAAGAGCAAGATGGTTTTAGGAAGGGAAGGAGTACTATAGATGCAATATTTGCAATGAGACAGAAGTTTGAAAAAATGGTAAGTGGAGGGCATAACTGCTAAGTAGCATTTATTGATATTGAGAAAGCATATGACTTGGTTCTGCAGGTGATGGTGTTTTGAGTACTGAGATGGATGGGAGGGGGACTTCAGAAAGCAGAAATGATAGAGGAGCTGTATTGAGAGCCAGGAGCTAAGATGGTAACAATTCATGTAATTTTGGAGTTTTGAGGTGACGTTGGGATTGAGACAATACGGTGTGCTAAGTTAACTTCTCTGCAATCTAGTTACGGAGTTAAATTAGGAGAATCAAATCTGTAGAGACACAGAAAACTGTGTACTGACAACCTAGCCCTTTTGGCTGACACAAAAGAGGAATTGGTAAATATGGTATCAGACTGGGCGTCTGTGTTTGAAGGCCATGGTTTGAAGGTAAATACAAAAACAACTGAAGTTATGCAAACAAGGAAGGTAGAAGAAGAGATATTGACTGAAGTTTCGGGAGAGAAGCTGAAGCAAAGGAAAGAATTTGTGCACTTGGGAAGTACACTTAGTACCATTGGAGAGAGGTCTGGAGAACTGAAAAGAAGAAGCCAATATGTATGGGTGGCAATGAGAAAGGTATCAGGAGTACTGTGGGATTGGCAACTAAGTAACAAACTGAAAGGAAAAGTTTATTCAGCGTGTGTTTGTCTCTGCCTGCTGTATCAAGACAGCACCCAATTTATATAACTGAATACAACACTTTCTAGTTAGATTTGTGTAATGTCACTTTGCTAGGTATTATAATACCTAGCACTTTTCATCTATAGATCTCAAAGTGCTTTAAAAATGAGGTGTCATTATCCCTATTTTACAGATGTGGAAACTGAGGCACAGTTGGGCAAAGTAACTTGCTCTGGCCTGGGGCTTGGGTGGCCTAATGTGCTAACCACTAACTACGCTGCCTCTCAGGATTGAATGATTACATTTATTCAAAATTTATTAACCCAATCTTCCAATAGGCAACCATTTATTGCCAAGTATATTATAAAATCAGCTGTTCCATATATGTGTGCAAATATTTTCAACTAATGAACATTATGGGCCAGATCCTTAGCTAGTGTAAACTGGCACAGTTCCACCATAGTTCATCTAGCCAATGGCGTGTACATAACCTGAGGCCTGTCAGGTGCCCCCTTTTTCACCATGTCATTGTTAAACCTCTTGTTCTTACCTTCCTAGTCTGTCACAGCTATGCACTTCCATATGTGCCCATGTGTTTCCTCTTGCTGTGTCTCCCCAGCCCCTTCCACCTTGCCAGTGATGTCAGCCTCATCCGCATGTTTCTCAGCTTCTTATACTTTCTTAAGCTGCTTAACAGAGGAGCTTTGTCAGAATTGCCATGGAACTTTCATGGCACACGGAGAGTGAAATCTATATTGTGATGCACTGGCATTATCATAACAACCGTGGCAAGGTAAATTCATTTAAGTAGTCTTGTTTGTATTACTGGTGTTTATTTAATAATTGCCAAATATTGTAGGTCTGCTCAGTAGTCTACATTCTAACTAGAGCCAAAATAATATTATGAAGAACAAGTGACTGACTGAGCCATTGTGTGTATTTCATAAAATTAGATCTAGCAGGTTCAAAAACCTATGTAATGGTGGTGGTGACTTGGCAGCTGTCACATTGTGTCATTTCTGCTATTTTACAAACATTAAAAAACAGTGAAAATGAATGATGATCTCACACACACACTACCTGGTATGGTTAGGATTGTCATAAAAAGTGTTTTAAAAAAAATCTGGTGCCTTTGTTGGTCACATCTATGATAACGATGCTGTCTTCCTAATGAGTGCGAGATGTCTTAATTTTGTTAATATAATCTTGGATGCCTTTCTTGTTTGGACTGTACTCTTAGCCTTTAATATCATTTTGTCATAAATAATTGCCTTGCATTTACTTACCAACCTTTGGAATCAATCATTTAAATGTGTTCTCTTTGTCATTATTACAGTACACCTAGTGTACCCATTGTGGGTAGGTGCTGTGCAGAGGAGAAAAAAAATAGTCTCTGCTCTGAAGAACTTAAAATCTTTACTTATACCGTCAGTGTTTGATGCCAACTTTATCCTCATCACAGCCTTTAAGTAACACAGTGTGATCAGCATCATCGTTATTCTCTCTGATCATGACTATTAACATCTGACCTCCACTTCTCTCTTGTTGATATTCCTATTTTTTCAAGATGTGGTAACAAACTCAGCTGTCTCCCTAAAACACTGAGGTGGCATGTAGCAGTTGCAAGCCTTCCTATCCAGTAATTAGGCAACTTTCAATAGGATGTTTCCTCCTGATTTGTTACTGCAGATAATGGTTAATAACAATGGACCTTCTGGGACTAGCAGTTCAATCAAAGTTCAATCATCCTTTGGTGATGCTGATAATTTTCCTCTGGGTACCCAGTTTCTAGGCAACAACTAAGCAACTCATTCCCTTTCCTTTAGTCATCATGTCCCACTAATGGCTTAACAGCACATCTGAAACATCACTGGGATGAACTGGATAACTGAGCAGAGCTACAGAGATGTCACTCTGCTTTCACCAATGCATCTTTCTCCACCATTGTCATTTTATCTGAAAGTTAGATCATTTCCCCATTGGTTTTTGCGGCTCTTGATTATAGGTGGTTTCTTCAGTGTTTAGGACTGCACTTCATGTATTGTGTCATTAGAGGTGTCAGAATTCCTTTCATCCTTCTAATCTTTCATCTTGTCTTTCTAGCGTTGCCAACTTTCTAATTGCACAAAACTGAACACCTTTGCCCCATTCCTTCTCCGAGGCCCTGCCCCCACTCACTCCATCCATCCCCCCTCCCTCAGTTGCTCACTCTCCCTCACTGGGCTTAGGCAGGGGGGTTGGAATGCAGGAGGAGGTGAGGGTTCCGGCTGGGGGTACAGGCTCCAGAGTGGGGGCCAGAAATAAGAGGTTCAGGGTGTGGGAGGGGACTCTGGGTTTGGGATTGGGGTGGGAGTGGGTGTGGGCTCCCAGATGAGGCCAGGGATGAGGGGCTTGGTATGCAGGAGGGGGCTCTGGGCTGGAGCTGAGGGGTTCAGAGTGCAGGTTGGGGCTCAGGGCTGGGGTGGTGTGGGCTCTGGGGAGGGGCTAGGGATGAAGGGTTTGGGAAGGCTCAGGTCTGGGGCAAAGAGATTCAGCATGAAGGAGGGGGCTCAGGGCTGTGGCAAGGGGTTGGGGCATGGGAAGGAGTTGGGATGTGGGCTCTGGGATGGAGTGTAGGTTCAGGAGAGGGCTTGGGGCAAGGGTGTGGGAGGGGGTGCAGACTCAAGCCACTGCTTACCTCAGGCAGCTCCCTCAAGCTGCCAGCATGTGCCTCCAGCTCCTAGGCAGAAGGACCTTCTGGCACCACCCCTGCAGCTCCCAATGGCCGTGGTTTCCAGCCAATGGGGGCTGCGGAGCTGGCGCTCGGGGCGGAGGCAGCGTGCAGAACCCCCTGGCCACCCCTACGCTGAGGAGCCAAACATGGCATCTGCTTCCAGGAACCATGCAGAGCCAGGGCAGGCAAGGAGCCTGCCTTAGCCCTGCTGTGCTGCTGATCAGACTTTTAGCAGCTCGGTCAGCACCGGGGTTCCTTTTAACCCAGTGTTTCAGTCAAAAACCAGATGCCTGGTCACCCCTATGTCTTCCCCTGATACAACTTTTTGTGTCTGAATTGTTTTGCCTGTTTAGACTGTAAGCTGTTTGGGTCAGTGATAATGTTCTCCCTTCTCTTTTATATAATACCAGGTACATGGTTGGTGCTTAAATAATATTTACAAGTAAACCATAGTCATAATCACTGCCCCCTGAGCTTGATCCACTCAACCGTGCAATGGAGAGCTGCTTCCCAGTTGAGTGAAGAAATACTTCCTTCTAGGCCATGGAGCATTTGCTTAATGCAGTGATGAGTAGCAGGTGGATACAATCTAGTAGTAGATTACCGAGCCCTATGCCCTCCCACACAGCCCCCAAATTTTGCTGTGTGACAGTATGCAAAGAAGCCCCTTGCAGAGCTGTGCTCCATGTACAACATTGGTGGGCATGATTTGCAATGGCTCTCCAAAACTTGCTCCTTTCCACTTATGTTGGAATTGAACTGATCCCATAACAGGCCCCTTCTACACTTGCAGAGGACTAGGCAGAATTTGTCTCTTTCTAAATTTCTCACTGGTGTGCTTTTTTTGAGGGAGGGAGGGGCAGCACTGGCCCTTAACATCGAAATTCCTAGTTTGTTTTTCGTATAGCTCTCAGCATGTCATCTTGGAGAATGGGAGAGGGGAAGTTAAATGGCAACTTTCAAAAGACAGCTATGTTGCTCTTTTTCAGTAGAGAATTTAATTATGTTTAACTATTTTAATTCAAGGGAATACACTATTTTATTTTACCTGCATAGTGAAAGAAGCCCCAGTTCTGAAAAGCATTTAAACACATGTATAAGTCCATTCGTAGTCAGCAAACCATGTAAGCACATGCTTATAACTGATATCAATGGCATTTTTCCATGTGTTTAATGTTAAACATGTACTTAAGTGCTTTATTGACTCAGGTGCAGCAATAGCAAACAGCTGATTAATGGTGATTTTCTTCATGTTTTAAAAGTGATTGATAATGCACTGAAAGTATTTTAATGTGGTAGTGACCTTTTATTATTAAGGATATTTTGTTTTTAAAAATGTACTATCAGAAATACAAACATTTGTCAGAAAAATATTGTATACTATGTATATCTAGGGTAAAACAAAATGTGGTGGAATAACACGCATGAAAATGAAAAAGTAAGACCATATGCACTTGAAAAATCTGCTATTTGATGATACTGTATGCATTTCAGCTCCAGGCTCTAGACAGGGAACTCAAGGAGGAAACTTACATAGTTAGCTTATGACATCTTTGGTGCCTGGTTAAAAGACTTAAACTATAATGAAATGATAAAAGCAAAATTACTTCAAATAGCTATCTATCTTAGAGGGTTAGCAAACTTGAAAATACAGTCCCAGTTACTCTAAAATGTTGCCACCTAATACAAGGAGTCTTTTGCAGCCTTTATATTTTCACTGTTCTATCCTTCTAGTTGCATTATTATTATTAAAGGTGTCATTGCAGTTACATGGTTTTAGACCAATGAGCAGGATGACAAAAAGTGGCAACAAACACTGATTTAATTTAATTTAAATTTCAATGGGTTAGAGATGCGCAAAAATAAAATGGAGAAAAGGTGTAATGAAAAATTGTTAGTCAGAGTTCACTTAGTACTGGAGGCTCAGCAATACATGACCAAAACTACTAGTTAGCCTGTGCACACTGAAATCAGCAGGCTTTGCACACTTCTTCTGAAAATGGCTTCAACCTCCTTTCTAGAAAAGTAGGGTGATGGCTGATTGATACCCTGGTTATAGCAATTCTCAATTACCATTAAAAATTTTCATTAACATGCATTTTCATGTTGGTCTGAGAAGTCTCTTCTGCCTTTTTTCTGGTTCTGTGTATTATAAGGGGATATTATGTTCATAAAGGACTGTGAGATCTCCAAGTACAACTGCTGAATAAAAGTTCTATATTTTTACTACTACTACTACTGTCCAATTGTGTCCTTCAGCCTCCTGAAGGAGAATGCCCATTTGGTCCATTTTTTTGCATGACCTTCACCATTATACATTATTTAAATTTATTTATTAAAGTAGTGTCTAGAGACCACAAACAGGATCAGGGCCTTATCATACTAGGTGTGAAATGCTGTACAGACATAATACATCAGGCCTTCCATTTTGTACCAAACAGTTAAGCATGGCTACACTATACTTGGCTTCAAGCTCTCAGGTCCAAGTATCAGTAGTTTTGCCTGCATTTGTAGCTGACATTTGAAGATCTCCAGCTCTCCCATCTTGTTTAGTTTATGAATCATTGAGTCCTTCCTTATTGGTTCATTGTAAGGAAGTTACATTTGTGATGGCAGAGTTTCTTATACATTATGGGACCATTAATGGCAGCCTCTCCAACTTAGCCTTCGACAAAATATGTTCTCCTTAGGTGAGCCTAAAAGCCTTAATCAATATTTATATTTATACAGTCACTACAGCTGTCTCAGAGAGACATATCCATGGCTTTTTTAAAATTAGACCAATATGATTTTTCAATGATATCAGCACAAATTATATTCTCTGCATTAAACAGACATGTAAATTCACCTGTTCTTGCATTCATTTCTTCTGTCCCTTTCATTTTAATCCCAACTGCTCAAATTCAAGTAAAAATATTTTCCCTTCTTCCCAAGTACCCATATGTCCCCTAAATACATGACTTCTGTGATAAAAACCAACCAAAATAAACGATCTTGCACCATTATGCATGGCAGAGCAATATAACACCATTGGGTTCAATTCACTAAATTTTAATACACCCTTTATGCAACTTCACACTCAAATAACAAGAAATTTATACACTCAAAGTGACTTGTATATCCAAACTGTATAAATCTTCTCTCTTTGCCTATAAAAAACTCCACACTCACTACATGAATCCTCATCTAATATGCACCTCAAAGGTACATGAGCCACAAAATGAGGCAGAGTTGGCTAAAAAGAACTTCACTTCAGTAAGTAATAGTGCCCACAAAGGGAAAATTCTAAAAATGTTTCCAAATGTGCCAGTTGTAAATTAGAGCAGTTAAGAGCAGCATTAAGCAACTATTCCATTAGCCCTGCTGCACCTCCAGTATCTCAAGTCATAAATCACTTTTCCTACAAAAGGGAATAAATGAAAGATAACTAGACATAGGTCTAGTTTAGGACCTGAAATATATATATCAGACCATACTGAATTAACTTTCCTTGCTTAATAACCAAGCCAGGTACAAGGTTACCAATGTTTTACGTTCTATTCAAAACAGTAAGAGAACTTTGCCAAGCAGTGCTTCAGTTAGAAAAATAGGAGTAATATTATGTACTGTGATTCAGACAGGGACTTGAACCTGGGTTTCCTACATACTAGGTGAATACCCTAATGCAAAGGGGTGGGCCACTCACTGCTAAAATGGTGCTGCCTCCTGGCAGTTGAGGATTAGCTGAGGCAACCTGAAAACCCTTCTAACAGTACACCCCATCAGTTTCTGCCTCACATTGCCACTTCCACAATCTCTGGCAGGGGAACCCAGGCCCACGCTCTACTCCATGTCCCAGCTGAGCTCAACAGCCAAGGTTTGTTCCCTACACCTTGCTGCCTTTCCCTGAGCTGCTTCCTTACCTCCTGGCCTTCCCTACTCCTCTGGGTTTGCCAGTCTCCGGAACGAACTTTAGGCAACTCATCTCTGCAGCTCCCGCCCCTTCCCTTCCAATTTCCTGTGTTTTGTTGAAGCCCCACCTGGATTTTCCTATAAAGGGAGGGATCGATGACGGGTTTGCAAGGCAGAAAGGGGTGGAGACCAATGCATTGGTAAATGGTGCCAGCTTGGGAAGGAAGTAATCAGCCCCTATTAAGGGGCTGTCCCAAATTATTTCCCCCTTGGAATAAATGGACGCAGGGAAGGAATTGTGACTCTCTTCCTTGAAAAGTTTATTCCAATGTATATTGTAACATTGTAGCATCAAAATATTCTATTCAAATCTGGGACTTCTGCTATCCCCAATTTTCTCAGATGACAGTGATTCAGAATCTTGTTGCTGGATCTATATTGGAGATTTGTGTATGGTACCTACATCTATAACAAACCAAAGGAAAAAGCATCTGCACCGATCTTTTCATCTCCTAGCTCAGGAACTTTTGAGTGCCCCAATTGATAAGGCTCTGAGTGTCCCAGCTTGGGTCCATTTCTTTTTGAAATACATTTCTGCTCTCGAATATATGCCTGATTTATTTTATTTATTTATTTATTTTTAGCATATGAAGGTTGCTTACTTATAACTGGAGTTCTTTGACATGGCTCTGCATATTCATACTTATCACTATTCTACTGCCTAGTGCTGCCAGGAGCCTCCCTTAGAGTGCTTGCATGCCCACTCCTACCCCTCTGTTTGGCATCTCTGAACACTCTGTGGAGGCTATATAAGGTAGCGAAGCACCCTCTACCACCTCAGTTCCTTCCACTGCCAGCCCACAAACACAGAACAAAGGATTCTAAGAATGAATGGAAGGTGAGTTGGAAATGTGAATGTGAAGAGCCATCTAGAAGAACTTCAGTTACCTTCAATTCATCTTTGAGTGGCTCTGCATATTCCCACTTATGGGGAGTTTGATAGACAGTGCTGAAAATAACCTGGAGGAAACAGCCCTAATTGACTAGAGTGAAGCATGACTATACCAAATCTAGCAACAGCCCTTGATGACAAATTAAGAGCATAATGTTTAGTAGAAGTGTACTCAGAAATCCAGATTACAGCCCTGAAAACCTCAGGAAAGGGACTTGATTAAGGCAAATATGACATACCAGGTACAATCCCAACTAACAAGTAGCTGTGTCATCTCTGCCCTGTAACCTGGGGTGCCCTTTACAATGCCTTGCTGCTTACAAAGAGCCACCAGCATGTAAGTCACTCCCAGTTATGTCTCTGTGTGTGTCCAGCAGCCAGCCAGCCACACCTTGGCTCTAACCAGCCTTAAAAATTACACCAGGGTGACTCCCAGTCCTAGATTTCCACCTAGAAACGTGTCCTATATTGCCCAGCCCTCTCTGTACTGTACAACTATATTAAGGCCGTTATTCCTTTAAGGGAATAATATGCACACAACTTGTTACTTCAAATGGAGTTAACAGACACTTCAATTCGAACACACTGGATTAGACAAACAGTACAACAAATGTATTAATTACAAGGAGATAGATTTTAAGTGAGTACAAGTAATGAGGCATAAAAGTCAGAAATGGTAACAAGAAAAATAAAGAAAATGCTTACTGATGCTTAACTTAACTATATTAGATTCAAAGCAAACATATGCTTTCAGCAGTTTTACTGATCAAACTCTGTAGGTCTGTAGAACCAGAAACAATGGGTTTAAACTGCAGCAAGGGAGGTCTAGCTTGGACATCAGGAAAAAGTTCCTAACTGTCAGGGTGGTTAAACACTGGAACAAATTGCCTAGGGAGGTTGTGGAATCCCCGTCTCTGGAGATATTTAAGAGTAGGTTAAATAAATGTCTATTAGGGATGGTCTAGCCAGTATTTGGTCCTGCCATGCGGGCAGGGGACTGGACTCGATGACCTCTCGAGGTCCCTTCCAGTCCTATAATCTATGAATCTATGAATAAGGTCAAGACTATCCACCAGAGTCTACCTGCTTCCTTTGTCTCTTAAGATGCAGTGAATGCAATAGGCAGATGGAGCGGGGGAGTGTGTAGGGGTGTTTGTCCCTCCTTTTTTATATTTCAGTCCCCCTCTTGACAAACATTTCCATCTGAGAACCAGGAGCCAGAGTTTATGTGGAAAGATATTCCTTGCTTTCTCCCTCCCCTCTCCTCCCCTCCCCTCCCCACCTGCGTCTTCCCTTCCTGCTTGATGACTCTGTTTACTGCTTAAATGTAAATTAAGCAGAGCACACATTCCTTTGTTTAGGATAGACCTGCTTGCCAACTTCTCTCTGGGCAGAGGGGTGGGGTTTGGAACATGTATTAACATCATACAGGAGAATACCATAACTTCACATACAATGTTGCCACACATTTTATTAGGAGAATACTGACCAGCAAATTACGAGTTTTCAAATGATACCATACAAGGCATACCTTCTACAAACATAACAATGGTGTGGGGTGTGAACAGAGGAGTTTAGTCTGTTACAGCAAGCTAAAGACACTGCCGCAGGTCTGGTGGAATGAGATTGGATCATTGTAGGTACAGAAATTTCTGCTAACATGCAGCATTCAACTATACATTGTTTAATCTATCTAGAAATTGTATGGCCTGTGTAATTTTTAGCATAAAATACAAATGATCTAGATAATTTTAGAAAAAAATTACTTATGTTTAAAAAATATGCAAGAGCTCTTTTTGCATCCAAAGTCCGTAAAAGAAGGTTTCCTCTTACTAGTATGCAGCCTTGGAAAATATACTGGCAAATTAATTGTGTGATGTAAAATTCAGAAACTGCTTTTGGCAAAACCTGGGATTAGGCATAAGAACAATCTTATCTTTATGAAAACGTGTAAATGTTGGATTGGCTATCAAGGCATTTAATTCACTCACTCTTCTATCTGACATTATGGCATTAATGAATGCCATCTTAAGAGAGAAATAATACAAAGAACACACAACTAAAGGGTTCAAAAGGTAGCTTCATGAGTGTAGTTATGACCAAATAAAGATCCCAAGAAGGCACAGGGTTCTTCAAAAGGGGATACATATTAGGTAATCCCTTCAGAAACTGTTTAACTGTATTATGCATCAACAGCAATCTGCCAAAGCATTGTAAGCTGAAATGGCTGCCAAATGAACTTTCAAAGATGGGTTAGATAATGTCTCAGTTTTTAAGTACATTACATATTCTAAAATACAAGGTGTGGAAGCTGAGACAGGACAATCAGATTTTCCCTACCTCCAAACCACAATTCTGGACCATTTCCACTAACAGCAGTTCCTCACAGACAGTTTGCTAGAATTAAGCAGTACATTCTGCACCAATGAGAAGCATGAGTGTTCAAGAGTAGATAGAATCAAAGTCTGATTGCCCAGGCTGTTTAGGTGAAGGGAAAAGTATATAGAAGGCCCCTATCACAAAGCAGAAGGAAAGCATCTGAGATGGATTAACTGTCTCTTCCTGCTCTCTAGAAGAAGTAGTGACACTTTCTGTTGAACCTCTTACCAAACAGTTGCACATCTGGTCAACCTCAACTGGAAAAGGTGCTCCAAATCTCCAGATCCTTCAGGGACTATTTGTACATTTGAGAACTGTCCTGCTGAGAAGATCTGCGGTCACACTGTTCTCTCCTGCTAAATGCAGGGCCACTGGGTGAGCGTTGTGGAGTTCACACCAGTCCCATGAGCTGATTGCCTCTGCACATAGCTGAGCTGAGCAATCACCCCCATGTTTTTTGATATATTTAGCAGAAGTATTGTCCATCACTACTTGAACAATCTTCCCATGGATGTGAGGGAGGAACTGAGGCCAAAATGAATGGCTCTTAACTCCAACCGGTTTATGTGCAAACTTCTTTCCTGAGAAGTCTGGTGACCTTGAACTGTAAGATGACTCAGATATGCCCCTCAGCCATTGTTTGATGCATCTGAAGTTAAATGGTGAAGAGGGATTGAACTGGATGATGCAGAGGACATTTGGTCTGACTGCCACCATGTCAGTGGGTCCACAATGTCTCGAGGCATGTTGACTAATATTTGAAGATTGTCCAGGATCGACCTGAGACATCCAATACTGCATTGGCCTCATTCTGAGATGCCCAAAGGGAGTCATGTAAGTACTGGCTGCAATGAGATAGCTGCTATGAGACCCAGGAAGAAAAATCACTTTCTGAGTTTGACATATTTGAATGTTTAAAACATATTGAATTATTTTTAAAAATCTGTCCTTTTTGCTACCAAGTCCAATAAGGAATCAAGAATAAAATTATTGGAGTTTGACAGAGACTTGACTTTCTGATGTTCAGAAGCAGCCCCAAGTTGCCAAAAAGGGTTCTTGTATAAGTGATCATTGTGAACAGTAGCCTTTAACATCCAAATGTGAATAACCAAAAAAGACCCTACTTTCTCAACCACTACCACAGAGTGGCACTCTGTAAATACTTTTGGAGCTGTGAACAGGCTAAAGGGAATGCCTTTAACTGGAAATGGTGTCCCATCCCCAGGAAGCAAAGGTACTTTCGATGACTATGTCAGATAGAAATAGGAAAATATGCATCCATTAAATGAGTCATGAACCAATCCCTAGTTTGAAGGCAAAGAGATTATGGAGGCCAAGGTCATGTTAAAGTATGGAACCGAAACTACTGAATGCATTCATTCAAGTTCCTTAAATCTAAAATTGGATAAATTCCCCCATCCTTTTTTCATACCAGAAAGTATCTCTAATAACCCCCCTGACCTCTTTAGTATGTGGTTACCTCCCCGATAGCCCCTATCAGAAGCAATTGCTGCATATCTGAAAGTAGAATAGCCTCATGAAATGGTTCCCTGAAAAAGGAAGGTTGAGGGAATTGAAAGGGGCTAGTTTCTCAAACTGAATGGCATCACCATTTTCTATAATTTCGAGGACCATTTGGCCAGTGTAATCAGCCTCCACTTGCTGATTAAAATGGACTAGCCTGTCTCCAAACAGAGGAAGGGAAGAACCCTTGCTTATTGGTTCTTGACTATGAATCCTCATGTCGAATCTGAGGCCTGGTGTTCAATAAAGACAATAGGGAGGAAGCAGATTGTTTATATTTAGGCCTCAATTTGAAATACATTGTCCTGTGTTTTCTCTGGAAAGATGTAGTCTGCTGATTTTGTTACTTACATCTTTGATTTGATGAGAAATAAGCCAAGAAAGTCTGTGGATAATACTGTCTCAATGGAGAGAAGGAATAGGTCTCCCCCAGCAGAAGAAAATCAAGCCCAAAGAGCAGGACATCAAGCTTTTCTCCTTAAGCTTTTCTACAACTCATTCATTTTTTCACTGAAAAGACCATCCCCTTTGAAGGGGAGATCTTCCACCTTAATTCTAGTATCCAGAGCCAGAAAAGGGGAATGAAGCCAAGCATGTCTCCTCAGATTAACTGCAGATGTCAACACTCTGTCAAAAGAGCCTGAGGCCCTGGTCAAATGAAGCCCTGAGAGCATGCTTTGCCACATTTTGAAGCTGGAAACAACCTGGGTTTAGCCCTGGAACCATAGGGACCCTGTCAGAATCTGATGGATCTGAAAAATCTGCCATGTGGGATCTGGCACTGCTAACAACGGCCATCTTCTCCTTTATCGTTTTCTTTGGAACCAACACACCAAGAGCCAATAACATGTCTCTTGGTTCTGTAGCAGGCAGTCTGCCTTTCTCCAACTGCTGACTGTCTAAACAGCAGGATCCATAGTCATACCCAACAAAGGTTCTGATTTCCTGGAACCTTTAAGCTGCTTTGACTTGCTGGAGGAAGATCTTAGACCCAATGAATGCCTGGGTCTCGAGGGTTTAGCCTCAAAGGTCTCCTTAAAGAAAAGCACCTGCAATCTGTTATGCCTCTTCTTGCAAGCTCTGGGGCTGAAAGTCCAACAGATGGAATACCCAGAAGAAGAGTGGCCCTCTTCCTTGCACTTCTGGCACCTAACATGGCTGTCCAAAGCCTGGAAGACAGCTGGACATGAAGAACTTCTTTTTATTCAGTTCCACCCTACCCTGGAACTGAGATACTAGCTCATTTAACTATCTATACTGATAGTAATAATTTAGTTATGCTAAAGAATAATCAGGACACTAAGAATGGAGAAAACCCCAAATCAGAAGAGATCAGTTTGTTCATGTCTGTCTGGCAAAGCAGGTGGAAGGAACTGAGGTGGTAGAGAGCGTTGTTATATAGCCTTGTCCGCAGAATGTTCAGGGAGGCTGAAGGGAGGGGTAAGGGTGGGGCACACATTAATCAGACACTGCTTGGAGAAGATTCTACTGTTAGGTACCACTAGGGGGTGCAACACTCTTGAGGGGAACATGCAGAGCCACTCAAAGAAGAATCAGAACTTAAATTTTATGTGTTAGCTTAATAAATTTCCCCATTTTTGTACTTCGCTACCCCTTTGTTCTTTGTCTCCTTGAAACTGACATTTGCCTCCCTCTGGCCTGAACTGGAAATGAACAACTCTTCCTTCAGAGGTCTTCAAACCTATATCACTCCAATTGTATTTATCGGCCATGAAGTGTTCTATGAGTTTAGCCCCTTCCCTGAGGCATGTTCAAGCCTTCCTGGTGCTTACTAATTGGAGTGGCTTTCCTACACTCCTTGCATGGGTTGGGTCCTAGGTTCTTCGTTGTGGTGCCTGGGGCCTTCACCCAAGGTGACGCCTCTCTGAGCCTGGGACACAAGGGGTGTATCCCTTGGGAAAATGAAAACTCCTCCTCCTCCTCACAAGGAATATAACCCAATACACAATAAACAAAATGCAGTAATTCAAATTCCAACAAATGAAATGCTACGCCCAAAACTATAACAAAGGAAACTTTACTGAGGACAGGAACCAGAGGCTCTAGGGAAGGAAAGGAGTAAGGTCAACTAATAAATGCAAACATCAACAATATAACAATTCTCCACATCCCATCATTCACAACTATACTACACATCCCAGCTCCCACCCTGGCACCTTCCCAGGTAGATGGAATACCTAGGATGAGTCCAGAGATGGGTGTAGGAGCACTGCAAATGTTGGCCAGGTTAAAAAAAACGAAAGGGACCCTCTTACAGTGTTTTCAATCGTGGGTGGGGCAGGCTCCTCTCTTGGCTTCCTGTTCTGGAGTCCTGTGAAGTTTCTGTCTGGCTCAAGGTAGGCAGCACTGGTTGGTTCTCTGTCACCTGGACACTGGTTTCAGTGGGGGTAAAAATAGATCCCAAAGCAGTTCAAAGTCTCCCATTGTGATTGTGTGGATGGGGAGCTAAGCAGAGACTTCCCAAGCTGTTTTGCTTCTCACTCCAAACTCAAAATCCCCCAAAGTGAAACTAAAACTAGTCCCTGTTTCTCTGAGTCAGGATGCTGAGCACTCCTGGCTTTGAGACTGAGCACCCCTGTCTCCTCCCAAACAACGCTCTATATAAATCACTCCATCAGAAGCAGGGCCGGCTCTGGCTTTTTTGCCGCCCTAGGCAAAAAAGCCACCTGCCGCGCCCCACCCCTCACCCCTCAGCGCGGCAGGGGAGGGCGCCGAGCCTGGCCTCGGGCCCGCAATCCCCGACCGGCTGGAGCGCCCAGAGGGGAAGGGCGGAGAGCCTGGCCGGGGCCCGGCTCTCCCTGACCGGCTGGAGCACCAGGGGGAGGGCGGTGAGCCCGGCCGGGGCCCCGCTGCGCCGCCCCCCTCCAGGTGCCGCCCCAAGCACATGCTTGGTGGGCTGATGCCTGGAGCCGGCCCTGAGCCCGGCCGGGGCTCTCCGCTCTCCCCGGCAGCCAGAGCGCTGGGGAGAGGGTGGAGAGCCCCCAGCGGCCAGAGCGCCGGGGCTCTCTGCTCTCCTCGACTGGCCAGAGCGCCGGGGGGAGGGCGGTGAGCCCGGCCGGGGTCCCGCTCTCCCCAACAGGCCGGAGCGCCGGGGGGAGGGCGGCGAGCCTGGCCGGGGCCCCGCTCTCCCTGACTGGCTGGAGCGCCGGGGGGAGGGCGGCGAGCCCAGCCGGGGCCCCGCCACGCCGCCCCCCTCCAGGCGCCGCCCCAAGCACATGCTTGGTGGGCTGGTGCCTGGAGCCGGCCCTGATCAGAAGCCTCCCTTTTGGATTTTGCAGGAGTTTCCAGTCTATTCTGCCCTGAGTTTTATTCTAAACAACTTGGAAATGGTGTTCAGAGGCAGTGAAACTTTTGTTATTGTAGTCCACAAGGGTAGGTCCCCTAAAGGTTCAGTCCAGCATTCCACGAGGAGACAAACCCCAAAGGTGATTATATAAACTACATAGCTACATATTTGCTCATCATCCCACTCTACTGACTGATTAGAGCAAAATTGTTCTCAGCTTCAGATCTCTGACTGCAAGAATGAGGTCCCAATTTAGCAGTGCACTTGAGAACGTAATTAGAGCCATTGATTGCAATGGGAATACTAACATGTTTTAAAGTATGTGCTGAGTTGCTCTGCTGAAGCTGGGCCTGAATTTCCAAGCTGACCCACCACTTTCTCACTAGAGAGTCCTGTATAAACTAATCTTTTACCTGATCCTTCCACACTACTCTGCTTTTTATAGAGAAATTTCATAGAGAATGTCTGAGCATGAGATGGCTACTCTCTGTGGCTAAACAACTTTTTAACTTTCATCTTCAAGCCATTATTTAAGCTGACTTTCTGGCAGTTAAACTAATGACATAGTGGATGGATTTGTCAGGCTGCTCCACGGGGATTTATGTGGACTATGCTGCACTGTGCAGGTAAAGAAAGAATGTACTACAGGAATACGAAAAAATAAAATACAGGAAAGAAAGAAAGAAAGCAAGAGAAAAATGGATGGTAAAGGAAACATTTAATTGTGCCAAACAGCAGCAGGATGGTCTTACTTTATCAAGGAACTACATGGAAAGGAAAGAGACAATAGTATCAGGAGTTAATTGCATCATTATTGGTGATGTTGTCCAACTGCGTCTGACACTACACCACCTCTGAATTCCTGAGGCATTTCCAACCAGAAACAATACTTTACAATAATGCAACTCAGTGATAGCTCTCTAATACAGACATGGCTGTGGTAACCTTAACTTTGAATTTCCTGACATTTGGGCTTTCAGGTCTCAATTTTAACCCTCCATTAATATAGTTTTTGAAATGAACATAATTACATTTTTACAACTTTTATAATTATTTGATAGTCTCTGGGGAAGACCTGAGCATCCCTTACTGAATCACACTGATTTGAATAATCACATAGTTCTTATTTGAACCTTTTAGGAATCTGAGTGATAACTTCTTCATTATTGCATCTTTTGCTTGAAACTTTTTAAAGAACTATTGGCACTTTGAATAAAACCTGCATCTTAATGACATCTTCATGAATATTGTTATAGTGGCACTGTGAGGATTTCAAATCATGTTGATTTTGTTGATACATTCTGTCACAGAAGTATACTGAAATATGGATTTTAAAATAAAATCATTTCTGGACTTTGAGTTGTTTAGCTGTTTTTGAGTTAAAAACATGAATTCAGCTTGTGTGTAAATGGTTAAAATTGAATCAATTTGTATTCATTTTTATTATTGTATAATACAGTACAATTTATTCTTGTTCACATTTGTTAAAGACCCTTTGAGAAAGCCCATGCAAAGCTAGGTACCAGGCCTTGCAATGAGTTTGCACCCCCTGCACAACTTCTCTGCACCCAGCCCTCAGCTTATGCAGTAGGAGTGCACCAGTTTGGCCACCAGGAGATTTCCAGGCCCACAGAAGAGGAGACTGGATTTGATTCTAAAGACAAACTTCTGGCCTATCTTGTTTGAATATACTGGAAGAGAGAGAACATGGAATCTAATTCCCCAGAATGGACTTGCTCAGCTGAGAACAGAATAAGGACCTAGAGCTCCCTTGCATATTAGTGGGAGCACTAGCTAATCCAGAGGAGGTGATAGCTAGTTGGTTTGGGTATGTGACCAGGCCTCTTGCAACCTTATAGACATGTTACAATTAGTAGGATGCACTGGGGGAAGCATTTGCTTCTCCTTTGTAGCAGTAATAAGGTGCATTCCAGAGCAGTGTGGTGTGCAGGCAAGATGGCTCAAATTAAGTTTTTCATTTTTGGCCCTTAACAACAATATAACTACATCAGCTCAAAATATTCTCCTGGAGTTAGCAACAAATGTCAAGTAAACATTGTTCATAATATGGCTCCATGCAGGCATGAATCTGCATGAATCCAGTTGCAGGATCAGGGCTATCAAGGCAGAAGGAAGTTAACTAGTCGACCATCATATACACTGTACCATATAGTTAAGCAAAGATCAAATGTTAGATCATGAGGAGAGGAAACAAGTCTGGAAATGTAGACTATAGGACTTAGAAAAATATATTATTTATTTTTTGTATTAGCAAAATTTCTATAAGCCCTAGTCATGGACCAGAACCTCTTTGCGCTAGATGTTGTACAAACATAGAACAAAAAGATGCTCTCTGCCCCAAGGAAGTTGCAATCTAAGTATTAGACAAAGACAACAGATGGGGACTGGGGGAGTAGAAGGAAACAGTGAGATTATATTGGCCAGCATGCTAGGCTGGAGACAGTACAACAGCAGCTTCACTATTTTAAAGTTTTTTTTATAGGCATCATGGCAAAGGAGGGTTTTGAAGAAAGATAAGGAGGTAATTTTGTGGATGCTCATGGGGTGTTCCTCTCAAGTGTGAAAGGCAGCATGGAAGAAACACAAAGGTGCTTGTTGGAAATTTTAACAAGTGAGCAATTGAGGCTGGCATTGTTGGTTGATCAGAGATGGGCGTTGACATCCCAACAATGAATGAAAAATGATAGAGTGGGGTATCCCATGATAGTAAAGACAAGCAGTTTATGTTTGATGCAACACAGAAGGGGGAGCCAATGGAGAGACTCATAGAACCATAGCACTGGCAGGACCTCGAGAGGTCTTCTATTCCAAGTCCTCTACACTCAAGGCAGGACTAAGTATCGTCCGCAAATTTTATAAGTGCATTCTCTGTGCATTATCTAAATCATTGAATAAGATCTTGAACAGAATTGGACCCACAACTGATTCCAGTGGGGCCCCATTTGATATGCCCTTCCAACTTAACTGTGAACCACTGATAACTACTCTCTGGGAATACAAGACAGGCCCAGAAGAGAAACCAACAGAACTCCACTGGCCATCACCTACAGTCCTCAGCTTAAACCTCTCCAACGCATCATCAGTGATCTACAACCCATCCTGGACAATGATCCCTCACTTTCACAGACCTTGGGAGGCAGGCCAGTCCTCGCCCACAGACAACCTGCCAACCTTAAGCATATTCTCACCAGCAACCACGCATCGCACCATAACAACTCTAACTCAGGAATCAACCCATGCAACAAACCTCGATGCCAACTCTGCCCACATATCTACACCAGCAACACCATCACTGGACCTAACCAGATCAGCTACAACATCACCGGCTCATTCACCTGCACGTCCTCCAATGTTATATATGCCATCATATGCCAGCAATGCCCCTTGCTATGTACATTGGCCAAACTGGACAGTCACTACGCAAGAGGATAAATGGACACAAGTCAGATATCAGGAATGGCAATATACAAAAACCTGTAGGAGAACACTTCAACCTCCCTGGCCACACAATAGCAGATGTTAAGGTAGCCATCTTACAGCAAAAAAACTTCAGGACCAGACTCCAAAGAGAAACTGCTGAGCTTCAGTTCATCTGCAAATTTGACACCATCAGATTAGGATTAAACAAAGACTGTGAATGGCTATCCAACTACAGAAACAGTTTCTCCTCCCTTGGTGTTCACACCTCAACTGCTAGCAGAGCACCTCACCCTCCCTGATTGAACTAACCTTGTTATCTCCACACTGATATATACCTGCCTCTGGAGATTTCCATTACTTGCATCTGAAGAAGTGAGGTTCTGACCCACGAAAGCTTATGCTCCCAGTACTTCTGTTAGTCTCAAAGGTGCCACAGGACCCTCTGTTGCTCTCTGGGAATGGTTTTCCAACCACTTATGCACCCATCTTGTAGTAGCTCCATCTAGGTTGCATTTCCCTAGTTTCTTTATGAAAAGGTCATACTATACCACATCAACCCTTCTCCTCATCCACAAGTCTTGATATGCTGTAGGTTGGTTTCACATGATTTGTTCTTGACCAACCTATGCTGACTGTTACTTATCACCTTATTATCTTCTAGGTGTTTGTAAACTGATTGCTTGATTATTTACTCTATTATCTTTCTGGGTACTGAAGTTAAACTGACTGGTCTGTAATTCCCTGGGTTGTCCTTATTCCCCTTTTTATACATTGGCACTATATTTGCCCATTTCCAGTCCTCTGTAATCTCACCTATCTTCCATGACTTTTCAAAGATAATTGCTAATGGCTCAAATATCTATTCAGTTAGCTCCTTGAGTATTTTAGGATGCATTATATCAGGCCCTGGTGACTTGAAAACATCTAACTTGTCTAAGTAATATTTAACTTGTTCTTTCCCTATTTTAACCTCTGATCCTACCTAATTTTCACCAGCATTCATTATGTTAGACGTCCAATTGCTATGGAACTTTCTAGTGAAAACAAACAAAAAGGTTATTTACCATTTCTGCCATTTCCACATTCTGTTATTGTCTTTCCCTCCTCATTGAGTAACAGGCCTACCATATTCTTGGTCTTCCTCTTATTGCTAATGTACTTGTAGAATGTTTTCTTGTTACCCTTTATGTCTCTAGCTAGTTTAATCTTGTGTTATGCCTTGGCCTTTTTTAATGTGTCCCTACATATTTGTGTTAATTGTTTATATTCACCCTTTGTAATTTGACCTAGTTTCCAATTTTTGTAGGATTCTTTTTGAGTTTCAGATCATTGAAGATCTCCTGGTTAAGCCAGGGTAGTCTCTAGCCATACTTCCTATCTTTCCTACACAGTAGGATAATTTGCTCTTGTGCCTTTGATAATGTCTCTTTGAAAAACTGCCAACTCCCTTGAACTGTTTTTTCCTTAGACTTGCTTCCCAATGGATCTTACCTACAGACTCCCTGAGTTTGCTGGAGTCTGACTTCTTGAAATCCATTTTCTTTATTGTGCTGTTTTCCCTCCTACCATTCTTTAGAATCATGAACTCTACCATTTCATGATCACTTTCACCTAAGCTGCTTTCCACTTTCAAATTCTCAACCAGTTTCTCTCTATTTCTCAAAATCAAAGCTAGACCAGCCTGTCCCCTAGTGGCATTCTTCGCCTTCTGAAAAAAAAAAAATGGTCTCCAATGCATTCTGAGAACTTGTTGGATAATTTATGTCCTGCTGTGTTATTTTCCCAACAGATGTCTGGGTCTCCCATCAAGCCTCCCATCACCACAAAGTCCTGTGCTTTGGATGATTTTGGTAGCTGTTTATAAAAAGCCTCATCCATGTAAAGAGATGGGGTGACATGCTCAAAGTGATGGGAAATGATATAGGAGCTTGAGAAAGAAATACTTGCTAAAAAATCAGAGTATGTGGAAGTCAGTAACCTGGTAGTATAGACCTATAAGACTACAAAGCTGATACATGTGCAAGAGGCTGGGAAATCCTGGAAGAGATTATCCTTTGAAGAATAATAAAATAATAATATACCATAATCTTCACTTATATAGTGACACAACATGTAATCAATTCCTCCTACTTGAAGAGGTATAATGCTGAAATGTACTTAGTGCTATCAGTTGCAAAAATAAAAGGATACAAGTTTCTCTTTAAAACAGAGAATTAAAAAGATGGTGTAAAATTAGATCTAAAAAAAAAAAGCTGCAAGAGCAAAGGAGAGAAAAACCTATGGAGATCAGGATTACATTAAGAACAAACAAATTTGAACTTACTAGGTTGAGTCTCAAAACATGTTTCTTCTAGGACAAAAGCTCTTTCAGTGCAGATGAAGGCATCACTGTCATTGGTAAATAAATGATGAAAGTCTCCTCTGCTTTTAACTGATAACCGCTCTAATTAGTTATGCAATGATCAACGTGCTTCCAGAAAGGAGCTGTCTAAAACACATTTGGAAACACTGTAAAGAATTTTGGATTTACACAATATGAACGCAGAAGAATTTCTTAGTGTAATAGGTCATCAGTCATTTTGAATAGGCAATAAAGTCTGGGATACTATATATTTTCTGCTTGTGGAATTAAAACAATTACTGTTCCTGTAAAGTAATCCCAGCCACACGTACAATTTCATTCAATTCAATTTCAGACTCTACTCTAACCATATCCCAGGACACATAAAATGCATTACAAATTCAGGATAGGATTTATCAAAACAAGTAATGTGCAACATGGAATCCACAGATTTCAGCCTAGGATTTGAACTAGTTCCCAGAATTATGATTTTTTATTAATTTGGAAAATTAGCTCTTTCATTTTAAATCAGGCTTGCAATTTATCAGAATCATGCCAGAGACTAGATTGAATGTTACATAATACTTCTCTGACCTAATAATAATGTTACTCTCTCAGAATTGAAATTAGAGTGTGAAGTTTTAAAAGAATTAAATCAATAACATCAATACGTAAGTAAAATCAATAACAGGCTAAGTGCTAAATCTTAGAGACTGGCAGTAATGAAGACTCAGATTGTGGCTATTTACATATTAGTTAACAGTGATTTAACAAGTAAACACTCAGCCACTGTAACTAATGCATGAAAATTCTTTTTTATTACCTGTAACTCCCTTTGGAGTTTGCTACCTCCTGGAACATTGAACTGAGCCTCTAAGGGTCCTACCCCTGGCTTCAGAACCTCCAGACACCATTTCTCAGCCTGCTTAGGGCCTGGGGCAGGTGTCTACAAAAGCCAATGGAGAGCTTCAGATGGAGTGATTTATATAGATATTTTGCTGGGCCAGTGACAAGCCAGGAGTGCTCATTCCCCAGTGGGAGGGGACAGCCTGACTCAGAGAAACAGGGATTAGTTTTGGTTCCAAGTTTTGGGCTGAGAGAGTTTGGAGCTGAGAAGGGCAGCATAGCCTGGTGCATCCCTAATCAACTCCTGCTCACCACACCAAGGGAGACTGAACTACTGTGGGATTTAATATGTGAATGGGGAGTGCCAACCTTGCAGTGACCAGCGATCAGGGATCCAGAGAACCACTTCTATGCAGGCTACTTACAGCCAGCCAAGATCTCCACAGAATGCCAGGAGAGGAGCCTGCCCCCACAGAATGTTGAAAACACTTTTAAAGGGCCCCTTTCATTTTCTTTAAACTGGCCAACATTTGCAGTGCTGCTACACCTATCTCTGGACACATCCTAGGCATTCCGTCTACCTGGTAAGGTGCCAGGGAGGGAGCTGGGGATTGTGAATGGTGAAAGGCAAGGAATTTGTTATATTGTTGATTTTGTTAGAATTTTACTTCAACCCTTTTTTTCCTCGAGAGCATTTGTCGTCTGTCCCCAATAGAGTCCCTAGTGTTCTTTTGTTCTTTTGGGATGTGACATTTCAGGGGTGGGGCTTGTATTAATATAGTGTGGTGTTTATATACTGGGTTATATTAGTTGTTAATAGGGTTATATTAGTCATTTTCCCAAGGATTCACATCCCTTCTGACCCAGGCACAGAGGAGTCATCTTGGCTTGAGACACTGGGTGCTAAAATAAAGAATCCAGAATTCAACCTATGTGAGGAGAAAGAAGAAACCACTCTGAATAGCAAGCACCAGAAAGGAGGATTGAGTCATGCTTTGGAGGAGGGGCTATATATAATTTTACCATCAGTTCAATTGAAAGCTTTACTTAAAGCAATAAAATTTCCTCCAGGCGCAGTGCCACCCTGTTCACTCATTAATGCATTAATAGCCTGATCAAAGGCCCAATGAGGTGAGTGAAAAAATTGCTATTGATTTCAGCAGTCTTTGGATCAGGCCCTAAAATCCACAGAACGAGTGGAAAACTCTTTGAAAAATCAGGTCTCCAAGTTGTCCTCTTGGGGTGAGTGAGTTGTCTACCATAGAAATGAGTTGGGGGCCTGTCCTTCCCACAATCTGATGGAGCCTCATGAAAGCAGGGCATCCATATGGAAGCCTAGTGCTTCTCTCCCCATAAAGGCCTTTATCAATGGGGCACCTCGCTGCTCTATTGGAGTCATGTTAGCAAAGATTCCCCTTGTCCTTGCCAGCTCCAAGACCCTATGTGTGAAAGGGATTGTATTACTTTCTAGACAGAGCTCCAAGAGTCTGGGGTAGGGGTGGGGAAGATGATGTACGTTTCTCTGATTCATCACTTCCTCCACCTATCCCTCCTTTCTGCACTCCCTGTGTCCACTGGATCTGTGTGGGGGTTGGAGTGGAGAACCTCCTTCTGTGCATATTCGGATTAAGGGGGGCACAAACTGCCCCTCTCCCCCAAATAACTTGCAGTTATCCATTGACACAATTAGATTGGACACCTATATTTTGAGGTCATAAAGCAGGGGTTCCTGGCTCAAAAATGCTATTATTTCATGTAACTGATGCATTTAAGAGTACATTGACTTTGCCAATGTATTTGTCAGCATTGTTGAGAACTGAGACACTTTTGGATTAACATATGGGTAGCTCCTTTGAAGACCACTTGTGAAGTTCAGCTATGCAGAGTGTGGCTGTCAATTTACTGAGCAACGATCTTTACAAACTTGTATAATTCATCAGTGGTCCAAAAACATTACTTCCTTCCAAATTGTTTCCAGGTGACTCCAGGATCTTTTTCTGTGAAGTCTTAAATGCTTTAAGCTGTGGCTAGTCTATTGACATTGTTGCCCAAAGCAAAAAACATATTGTAGATCCGACCAGCTTTCAGAAGGTTTAATCAACACAGTGCTTAATGTGGTTGTGATAGCTAGCTAGCAGATGGTCTGTATTAAGGGAGCCCAGTGTTGCTTAACTCAGTGGAACTAAATCAATATTGGCAATTATGGTAAACTTTTGTCAGATTTTCCTAGTACAAGGAAAACTTTCAAGACACTGTCTCCTCCTGCACAAATCCTGACACTCAAAATGAACTGCACACACTTTCTGAGAGTCTCCTGATTTAAAGCTGTAAGGTCCCACCAGAGTGTTAGGAGAATCTTGGTTCTGGAACTTGCTTCTTCCAATGGCTGGGCAGAGCCCATGGTTGTTCCCCTTCAGGGCACATTGCAAAGCCCACCTATGTATTAAGCCTTTATCCAAGGGGGTGGTCTGGCTGGCAGCTTCATTTGAGTTCTTGTGGCCTGAGGAGTTTGCTCTGAGTCCTTGTGAGTCCAATTATAGTAGCTTGTTTTAATTGCTGTTTTACAATTCAAGTACATGTGCTTTGAGGTGGAGAGAGGCATATTTTATAAAATAGTAAATAAATATCTATTTTATTTATACTTGCACTAGATGGATGTAGAATCTGCAATAGTACCTTCTGGTAGTTTTATATATGAAATGTGGCCTGATCCTGCCAACCCTTACTCACATAAAAACTCCTATTGACTTTAATTGGACTGATAACACAAGGAAGACCTACCAAGTGAATAGGGTTTATTTGGGGGCTCAGTTCTGTAACTTTAAGCTAAAGTTTAGAATTCTTATAAAAACAGTTTGCTCCTGTTTTTCTCTAGCAAACAGATACTGACCAAAAAAAAAAAAAAAACCAAACCATAACAAAAAACAAACTGTATAAGAATGCAGAGAGAAAAAATATTTCATACACAGTGCTAATAAAAACATGGTTCCTTGTTAAATTCTTGTGGTGACTTTGAAACTTATAACACACAAATTCAGAAAATCTGAGCCAAAGGTTTAACAGGTAATTTGGGGTTCTGTTAACATCACAAACCATGTGTTTCATACCAATGGTTAGCCCGATGTCACAGAGTACCATAACAGGCATGTATGGTCTTAAAATAAAGTTACTTGTGTAGCAGCATGTTAGCAAAATCTTCAACTGTTGGGGAAAAGGGGGGGTGGAGGATAACAGACTAGAACTGAAAATGGAAACTAGCCCTTGTTTATAAGTACAATTTTTTCCATAAAATTGATAAATATTGGGTTTAAAAATAACATGCATCTTAACAGAAAGGATGCAAAATAAATTTCAAGTAGGATTTGTAGGGTACATCTGTACTGGAGCTGGGAGTCATATTTCTAGCTGGGATAGCTGTATCTGCGCTAGCTTTGAAGATGCTAGATAGCCCATCCTGCTGCAGCTACTGATATTTTTAGCTGTTTGCCTATGTATATCCCATCCAAAACCTTAGGTTCTTAGTTGGGCCCTATCACATGTGATGCCTTGGCTACACTACTATTTTTAGCGTGCTAGCTAGTGCACAGAATGTCTTCCCGAGCTGGAAATTGTGCCTCCAGCTCCAGTGTAGACATGCCCTCCGTCTTAAAGGCTCATTGGAATTTTACAATCCTGTTCCCAAGGAAGTATATGTTAACTAACCGTAACAAGTACTCTGCTACAGGGGTTTGAGTATCAAATAAGACTCTCTGTTGAGCTGCTTCTTTGTTTTTGCTGCAGCAAATCTTAATAATGTGTTTATTAACTGACAACAAACACCCTAAGGCTGGGTCTACCCTACCCGCCTGAATTGGCAGGTAGAAATCGACCTCTCGGGGATCGATTTATCGCGTCCCGTCGGGACGCGACAATCGATCCCCGATCGACGCTCTTACTCCACCAGCGGAGGTGGGAGTAAGCGCCATCGACGGGAAGCCGCGGAGGTCAATTTTGCCACCGTCCTCACAGCGGGGTAAGTCGGCTGCGATACGTCGAATTCAGCTACGCTATTCACGTAGCTGAATTTGCGTATCTTAAATCGACTCCCCCCTGTAGTGTAGATGTAGCCTCAGTCTACAAGTGCCAACTGCATCCATGAAGTCCATCAAATAAAGATTTGTGATATCCAAAGAAGATGCCTCAACCATAAATTGTAGCAAGAGTTTTGTTGTCTAAAATATAACAGAGTGCTAGCTGTTTTAGGAAATACACAAATGTATAACTGATCATGATGGCTGTTCTAATAATGCATTCACCCTGCCTGGCTTTATAAAAGGCAAACAAGGCACTAGAAAAATAAAGAAATGGGACGAGTATCAAAATATCTTCTAGTGCTGGTACTTATGAGAAAACTCATTGTCGTAAGTAATATAGATGTCTTCCAGAATAGTTTCACTGTAACAGTGGGCTATAAGACTTACTGAATGGTCACCTCTTAGAGGCACTTTGAAATCTATTTCAGGTACTTATGTGTCCCCACACCCCATTACCACAGGACCTTAGAATGTATTTATTCTCACATCCCCATTTTATTGATGAGGCACAGAGACTGAGTGACTTGCCCAAGGTTATCATCCTAGTTCCTAGGCCATAAATTTAATCTATATCTGCATTATAACAATACTGAATGCCTACATAGTACTTTATATTTTCAAAGCACTATGCAAATATTACATTTTGTTGTGAGGCAGGAAACTACTGTAAATTTTACTATGCTCATTTTACAGAAACACAGATGAGATATAGTGATTTAAAATGATTTGCACACGTCCATACAGAGTTGGTGAATTTAGGAGTTCCTAGCTTCCAATTGAATACTCTAACCACTAGACCTCTCTACATCTCTGTATATTCATTCAATATTCTCCTTTGTAGAATGAATAGTAGTACAAAATCTAGATAACAAAATGTGTACTCTTGCACTGAAACTTAGAGGGCTATTTGATGTCTTGTCTCAGCCTGCCCAGTTGTATTCTTCTTTAATCTTTCTGAACACCATCCAATTTAGACAATGAACATCTAACTCTTATTTAATTAAGCCTCTTTGAACTACATCTGACTCCCATCTAATCAATTTTTTGCCTTGTTTATGCGCTCTTCTCATTCTATTACAAATGCAACCTTTCCCCTTAACTGAGTTATTGAATACATCAACTGTTTGTTCTCAGCACTACACATATGTATTATAAATCATTTTATTCATCTCTGCTACTGTAGGAGTTGGTAAAGTGCTCTTGTTTTCCCCACCTCCCAAGTGTCACATACAAAACATTTATAAACAAGTGACACATACAGTAAGAAAATATATATATATTTTAAATATAGAAATAAGTATTTCATATTTTAACCATTTTAATATGCCTGTGGCCAATGTTCCTTGTTACCTTGCATGTCTTTTGGCTGTAGAACCCTTCAGCATTACTTAAGATGACACTTTTAACAGCACAAAGGCACTGAAGTGAGGCCACTGATATATAAAGATAAAACTTTCTCCCTTGCACTGATCTTAAAACATGGTTCTGTACTGTAGGGTACCTAATGTCCTCTAGAAATTTTTTTTACTTTCCATTTGTCTTACTTCCAGACAGCCCTTTTAATCAGTCAGGGTAACACAGGCATCCATTTTAGAGAGGTTGCCTTTTTACCAATAGGAACTAAAGCAACCTGGTGTGTCAAGTTACTGTATATAATCAGATAATGGCAGGTGATGTGACTCATCGAATAGGGTTTTTTTTAAGCCTTTCTTCTTTGCAGAATTTAGATAACTGCTTAATTTCTTATTTAGTCAGCAAGATCATTTGGTCAGTTTTCTTCACACTCCAGGCATAAAATAATAGTTCTTTTTCCTGTTGCTATGACACCAGCTGTTTACCAAACTATTTAAACAATGTATGCAGTTGGTGGTGCCTCAGTTATTTCAGCAATGAATTGGGATGGATTCCTCGCCCTTTCCAGACTGGAACTGAGTCCCAAAGGAAAGCTTTTGTTTTGATTTTAATTCTTTAACTTATGGTATAATACATGAATTTACTCTATTTTACAAGCATCACATGAAAACATGAGCTAAGAGAACTCAAAAAGCAGAGCCAAGACCATGAAATGTTTTCCTTCTCACTCCAAGACTGATGTCTGGAGAGAAAATAGCCGTATTTACAGTGTTTTAGGTTAGTTTCCCTTAAGGCTTCAGCCTCCTAACTCCATATCTCAGATAGGAAAACAGATTTCAAAATAGATAACTAAGGATGAGCAAACTGGTTTGGTTAAAAAAATGAAAACCCAGCCTGAGTCATCAGAAAGTCCCAGAAATCAAAGCTTTCTTTTGTCCTGCATATGGTGAGATTTGAAGCACTGTTAGTCCCTTTCTAGAGCACCAACTTAAATCTATTTAATCTAGAAAGATGCTAAACAAATGTTCAATTCTCATTGTAGAGAGAGCATTAAGATCCATAAAAGTTTCATTATGAACATGACTGCTGCCCAAATCTTCTCCCAGGAGATAAGAGAGGCCCACCATGGCCACTGTTCCTGCTCACCAAATCCATTAACTCCCAAAAGCTCTCCCCTGGAATGTCAAGTAGATCCATCCTTCTTTCAGAATCACTTACCTTACACAAAATCTGATTGTTGGGCACAGCACTTTCACACTCTCTCTCCTGAGCCCCTGCCCAACACTCAGCTAATGCTTGTGCATTCCATGGCATATGGGATGCGCTAGGCTGTGCCACTTCACTGGTGCTGCTGCCAGAATAGAGCAAGAGAGAATCAGGCTGTTTCTATAATATATTTGGCTGAAAGTGGGTACTCGGGCCTGTGGGACAATGATACTCAGAGCTACAAATGAAAAGCACTATTATTATTTATTAGTAGCATATTGTCCCCCAGAAAACAAGATACCACGAAGGAGGAGAGCTTCCCCAGGAAGAATAGTTATTGGTTGGAGCAAAACAGCTGCTAATCTATCCAGAAATGCAGCGAAGAAGGCTGGTAGGAGGAAAGTTTGGTCACATGAAAGTATTTAGTGCCTGATGGTGGACGATCCAGAAGAAACTGTGACAGATGGGGGGGTCGAGGGTCAAATTTCCAAGAGGCCTTAAGCATCAAATCAAAGTGTCTACAGTTTCAGTTTACACTGGGGCAGTTACATTGGTTATTGGTAGTTAATTGCTGGAATTGGGACAACTGCGATTGTAAACAGTTAAGGCAACATTTTCAAAAGTGCTCATCAATGACCTAACCCTGCTCTCGTTGCAGTCCATGCCAAAATTCACATTAACTGTAATATGCATAGTATTAGGCTTTAGAAAAACCCCATAGTTAGATTGCAAGCTCTCTGGGGCAGGGTCTTTGTATGTATTTGTAAAGAGAGACTGCACATAGGAGTCTATTTTCTAAGTGGATTTTAAATTATTACCAGTCCCCTTCATGCCAAAATCACCTGAAAAGACATGCCATAATGCTGTAGAACTGTTTGGAGAGAGGGACGGGGGGATAATAGAGTGTGGGAGGGTCAGATAATTGCTGGACTCCTGGGAAAAAAAGGAGAACAAGATGTCAGCCAGAACTCATTCTCCCAGCTTGCACTTTACATCACTTCCAGAGGGGAGGGCTAAATCTTTTTTTCACTACATTGTTTCTGTGAAATCATCTTTTGACCTGTAGGATGGAAAGTCCTTGATGTACCAGTAGAGGTGGTTGAAAATTGGAATTTCCATCTCATGGGAAATTCTGATATTTCAAAATTGGTTTTTGTCTCAAACTGGGATGAAAAGTCAAAATATCAACTTTTTTTCATGGAGTGGAAAGTTTATAAATGTTGATATATTTTTGAGTGAAATAAAATACATCAACATTAATTAATTTAAAAATGTTATTGTGATTTGTTGAACTAAACTGAAACATTTCATTTTGGCTTAATTTGACATTAAACTGTGCCCCCCTGAGTTGCCATGGTGCCTCATGAAGCACCTGAATTACAACTCCCATGTGCCTATCCTCCAGTAAGGGCTGGGCTTCCAGGTTGGACTACATTTTCCATGATGAATAATGATCATGAGATTTCCCCTTATATTGGTTCAACAAGGGGAGACCACAGTGTACTATGGGACATGTAGTCCAGCTAAGAAGCTTGACTCTTGGGAATAACAGAAGCTGTGGTTACATCAGACCCTATGAGGCACTGTGACAGCTCTGGCAAACAGAGATTAATTTCAATCTAACTCAAAACAAAATGTTTGGGTTCATTTAAGCAAATAGAAATGTTTTGCTTCGGGTTGACTTGACCCAAAATCATATGGATCGCTTGCCATGTGAAAGTATGACGTTAACAATAGTAGG
This sequence comes from Trachemys scripta elegans, assembly GCF_013100865.1. Lineage (NCBI taxonomy): Eukaryota > Metazoa > Chordata > Testudines > Emydidae > Trachemys > Trachemys scripta. The sequence goes on from NC_048303.1 coordinate 72,331,422, forward strand.
GAAGCCTAATGCCATGACGACACTGTACACACACAGTATTGGGACATGCACTTTTCAGTCTGTACAGACTGTTCAGAATTGTTAGTTCAAAAGCAAAGCTGACGAGTAGATTGTCAGTTTTCTCTAGTATTTCCATTACAAAAGCATACATTGTCTGACAAAAGTCTCTCACATAGGCACCCTACAGTGATTACATTTTTTTCCCTAGTGGATACTCAAAACCTATCCAGATGATCAGCTATTTTTCACTTTCCATCTCATGATGCAGAGCAGCAAAATAGCTTTATGCTGTAGTAATAATTTGCTGTTTGAATGCCAGATTCTGAATGTCAGTAAAAAGCAGCCTCCAAAGAATTTATCAGTGAAATATAAAGAACAATTATTCCTAAATTTAAAAAGTAATTATAATATGGATAATATGAAGGTGGTATTTACAAAATGAACAAATCCAGCGACAGATTTGCATTCTCTTACGTACAGGCAATGAGCTCTTACATGGTTTGTTTAGGTTCATCATTAGCTAGTCCCTCTTTCATTGTAAGATATCATCATGATCTGCAATATTTACAGCCGTAGTACACCTAAAAGAGCAGCACGGCATTAAGAGTTAGTTATACGTATAATAAATTATGACAAGTGAAAAACAAAGCAGTGCAGCAGCCAACGTATATTCTATCAGTTATGTTTTGAAAAAACTATAAAAATGTTAGGTTTCAGAGTAGCAGCCATGTTAGTCTGTATCCGCAAAAAGAACAGGAGTACTTGTGGCACCTTAGAGACTCTAATAAATTTGTTAGTCTCTAAGGTGCCACAAGTACTCCTGTTCTTTTTATAAAAATGTTGTGATTGAGATGTGTGATTAAAAATTATTTTTAATCCCCATAGGGAAGTGCCATAGAATTTAATAAAGATGAAACCAATAGGATTCTATAGAAATCTAAGATGGCTTTAGCAAAATTACTCTAAAAATGGATAAAATGTTAACAGAAAATCAGGTTCTCTGTTTTTTTTTTAAACCTTCATTATATCCTTGCTGTCTTAAGTTTTATGGGATAGTTCAAAACACTATTCTATAATGCTTTTCCATAGGGTAGATATCACTGGCTCAGTGCAGAGCCAGATCCTAATGCCTGTTGCAGCTGCTTTGTGCTAGTCACCTGGCACAAAGCAGTCATAAAGCCAGTGATCCCTCTGCTTGAGGGTTCCCTGGAATGGAGAAATTCAGAGGGGGCTGAGGGCAGGCGTAAGGGATGTAGGGTCAAGGACTGCTGCACTTGACTGATTCCCAGCTGCCAGAAATAGCCCCTGGCAACCATAGACAACTGGGATGTGAGAGACTGAATGTCCAAACTGGTCTGGAGGAAAGTGTCAGGTGGGTGTTTAAGTGCCAAATCTACTGCTCACACATGCAAAACCCACACAGAGGAGGGGGGGAAGCACACTAGGGGAGACACAGTGGACAAAATTCTCTCCTGTGCCAAAGCTCTGTTCAGCACAAGTGAGTAGTAAAATAACATCTGATAGCTGGTTAGGCCTGCCTGATTTTCAAGGCCAGCCCCAATTAGCCAGTTCCTGCTAATCATTTCAAAGTTCCAAAACTAACGTAGGATTTTTAATTCACTGTAGACCAGAGGAGGACAAGCATAGGGGAGCAGACCATTCCATATTCCCTTATACTGGTGTTGAAGGCAGAGACCCACAGGTGACCCACTTATACCCTGGAGAGAGTTCCTCTACCTCACTGGAATTCTCTGCTGGATATTAGTGGCCAGATTATGGCCCCATTACACTACATGCACAGCATAAATTGGTCATGCGTTCATTAGAAAATCTGACCCAGAGACTAACAGACTAATCCAAACATCACTCAATTTCAGTGGGCTTCAGATCAGGCTTTTACTTATTCAGAAGGGTCTACAAAAATAAAGTTAATGAGTACAACAGTATAGAGTGATAGTAATGAGAAATGTCAATTTAAGATGGGTACGTTTACCTTAGCATTTGCTGTATTCCCTTGCATTCCCATTTATTACTAGGAACATTCTGAATATGGCAAAAGCTGAGTTTAGCTGACTGCAAATCTTATTCACTTATGTAGGGAAATTGGCAAGATTGTAAGTGCCACCATTTTAGTGATAAAAAAAATAAAGATAACTGAAAAGAAAATACAAAGAAATGTATACAAAGCGGGCATCACACAGCAAGGATGTTATACAGTCAATTTCTTGGGATTGCACTAAACTGGGATCTCAGAGCTCTTCTCTTCCTTCCTCAAAGACTGAAGCCTTAAGGGCAATGCTGTATTTACAGGTTCCCAGATCAGACCCCTTGAAGGCTTGGCCTTCTGCCAATGTTTTCCACAGTTCAATATGGACCATTGTGTATAGTCAGTAGATCATTTCTTCTGTAAAAGGAAGTCTGGGAGAACTCTGCCCCCACTCCTCCAAACCCGTGCTGTAACTCTATAGCTCAAGAGGCATACTAAGATCACCATATATTCTCTTAAAGTAAGGGTTAACACACTTGTTAGCATACTCTGTCACACTAGCAACTTCACAGGCCATTTTTAACTGTGGTCTTTAAGGTACATATATTGATCTTAATTATATCTAAAACTGCTAGTGGAAAAAACCCTAACATTATGATTCATGAATACGGGAAGAGTGTGTCGAGACCAACAATTCTCTTCACATTCCTCACAACCACATTTATACATCTGACATAATGGTGGGTTTTATGTTTGGTCTATAGTGGCCATCTCATGGGGTTTCCCTTCACTACAGAGTTAGCCTGAGTTATCTACACTTGAATTAACTCCTCTCAAGCTGGCCTTGCTTGAGTGTGAGTAGCCACACTGTGAAATAACACTTGAGCAGCACAGAGTGTTTGGATAAGCAGCACAGAGTAGCAGTGCCCCACTGCATTACTAGCTCCAACTTCAACAGCACTTAAGCTTCAACATACTTAACTCACACTAGAGATTTTTTGTGGGTGTGTAGAAGTCGGGTTAGGGACAAGACTTGAGTTATGTCTTGAGTTGACAATGCAATAAAAACAAACAAAAAGTAAAGCTAATGGAGAGTTAAAGTAATGGGGAGTAACAGACTTAAGTAAAGACATTGAATAGTAGGTTTGATTTTTCAAGTTCTGATTCTCCTTTTCTGTTATAAATCACATTTTTATTTATTATTTTTTGGAGCTGTCTCTAATGCATCTAGGAGGCAGCACAGTCAGGTGTGTAGGTCACTGTATTGAGAGTTAGGACACATGGGTTGAGATTTTCAAAGCAGTGTAGGGATTTAAACATATATCTTCCACTGAAATTAATAGGAGATATGTCTAAACACTTTGGAAATTTCAATCATGGTCTCTAGTTGTGGTTTTGACACTGACCTTTGGCAAGTTATTTAATCTCTATGCTTTGATTTCCCCATCTGTAAAATGGGAATATTGATATTTGTCCATCTTTAGTGAAGTGTTTTGAAATGTACCAGTACAGATGAAAAGTGCTAATATAAGAGCTTAAGTATTGTTATTGTGTATCTATCATTTTCATCTCTGGATGCATAGTTGTGTATACATAGATATACATTCCATTTCTATAATAACATCCCATTAAGATTTGCATTTTAATATGATGAAATGTTGTTACAAAAGTGATTATGAATAGTTTAATGCTGAGAGCCAGAATACAGAGTCCACTGTCAGACAATTTTATAATAAAAAGCCCTAAAAATGCACAATGTATTTTGAAGTAAGTACCATACTGTGGTGATATAGTGTATTTTACTTCACTGTACAGCACAGTTGAAAAACATTTAGAAATCTTTGTATATGCCTTTAAATGGACAAGTTCATTTCCCCCTTTTAAGTGAAGCACAATAGATCTTTATTCTAGTCACTGAAGCAGCATCCTTGGATTATAATTAATATTAATAAAGGGTTTTGATAGGACTAACCTATTATTCTGCCACTTCAATTTTAAAAAAATCAAATATTGCTGGAACAGCAGAGGCTTATGAATGGCAATTTCTTGATTCACTATTGCTTTGTTTGTGGTTATTCAGGGAGTGTAAGTGTAGTTCAATAAAACTTGATGCATACCACACTTGTTTCCTCAAGCTGTGGTCTGCAGGTCAGAGAATAGCTGCCTAGTCACATGCACTGACTCCTCCCCCTAGCTAGCTCCTAAAGAAGTTGTTTCAAAGCCCATTGAAGTCAACATGAGTTTTTCATTGACTACAATGAACTTTTAAGGTCTGCTTTAATGACAGCTAAAAATGCACATGCTTTCTAAATACTATTTTATTACAAAAACAGGTCCTATCATTGCCGCAGAGATGTTATACAAAAATAATTCAACACAACCTCTCTATTAATATGTGATGCACATTATGAAATCTAAGAACCCCTGCTTTATGATGACAAAGTGTCATGAATATGGACCCAATCCAACTGCAATTGAAGTAAGTGGTAAAATTCCCATTAATTACAAGAGGAGCAGAATCAGGGGCCTAAAGAGGATTTGTTGTGACTTAATTTGCTTGGATTGGGTTGGCTATTTATTTGTATTGATTTGTAGTTTCTACAGCAAATGAGCATCCATCCGAAGTTCTAGGCAACCTTCATGCTCTCTTAAAATAAACGCTTGAACATCAGGCTTATCCCTAGTATGTTCTTATATGTGAACAAAGTTTATGGAGTATTGCATGACATAGCAATGAAAGGAATAGTAAAAATGCTAATGCCTAATACTGCAATTTATAATTTTACAATACATAGGTTCAACCATATCACCTTTTATACCCCTGCATTTTATAGTGTAATAACACAAACTGTAATGATAATATATTATTATAGAAGAGGATACAATACTTAGAACTATAGAGGTTTTAAAAGAACTACTGTAATTACACTGCAGCAAAAGCAAGCTAGTCTAGATTTATCTTTTCATTATGAAATAGTGAGAACAAATTGTGAAAGACCAAATAAAGCTATTAATAAACACAGCAAGTGATGAATAAAAATGAATTTTACACTTGATTTCTGTGGGTTTTAAGCACTATGGTAATAAAATACACCAACATTGTAGATTATAGCCCCCGTTCTTCACCAGGAGCTCCTAGCATGGACTCAGGCATCAGTTTAACTCATTAACTTCAGTGGGTCCAGGCATGGGTATAGAGATCTTTATTAGCATATCCCAATGCAAGATTAAGGTCTATACAAAACTACATTTTTCTCTTAACTTCTATTGTTTCATTCACTAGAAAACTCTCTCAAACTCTACTTTCATAATTGACATTGTCAGCAGAATTTTTTGATAAAAATATGGCTTTTACATACATTTGGGAACAGTTATTTCCTCCTTATAAAATGCATTTAAAGACATTTTAAAAAATTTTTTTTACCTTTTTCCTTTGGGAATCTAAAGTTGATGAGTGAACTCACTGGAATTGAAAGCTTTTGGGGGGGAATAAAAGTATTCTTCATTTTTTCATGCCTACTGCAAATATATATTAACCATGACTTTTACAGGCAATTTTAATACCTTCGAGGATGATATTGATTTATCAATAGCTTCAACACTTTTTGATCTGTAACGTAGTGTTCTTAAACTCTTCCCAAAAAATCTATACTATGAATTTAAAAATCCTATTTTTGTTATAGGTGTGTTATTCCAGTTAGAGAAAAGTCTATAAAAATCAATGTGTTAAGAGACTATTAATGGATGAGCCCTCCAAAAACAGTAAATGCCAAAACTAGATGTACAACATTCACTCTACTCCTTTTATGATACATCTTTTAATTGTATCATTGCAAGCTGCTTGTCAATGGAAGCAGCCATGGGCAATCTAATCCACTCCAGAAAGTCACAAATCCTCATGGTCATTTTTATCAAAACTGTTGAAAGATCTAAATAAATCACCTGACTACTGATCAAAAACCCATGGAAACCAGTGCAGGCTCCATATTTCAGATGAGATTGAAAAGGGTCGAGGAAATCAATGGACTATATAAATGAACCACCCTCCTTTTCACTAACTCACCAATAGCAGATTAGATATAGCAAAAAAATGGTAAGGATCTCAGCAGCAAGAGATGGTTTCTAAAGCTTGAATTATTCAAGAAATATTTAATTCTGTTTTCAACTGCACACAGCCCAGATGCACCAAGCTGTTACATATCCAGGAAAGGATTTTTCTAGTTGGGGCTGTGTGCACATTGTGGTTGAGGAAAAGAAACTTTTCTGTTCCCTAGTCTCAGCTATGGTACAAGATTTCAAAAGTTCTGTATGCCACAAGAATCTAAATTCTGTTTCTTGTGTAATCTGTCAGAGGTCATCTGTATACCAAGGTGATTTATGAAGGTGGTATATGGAAGAGTATACTATGTCTCATGTTGATGGTCAAGGAGCTGTAGTAATTACAGTGTCCTGCTAAAACACTGATAGAGCAAACAATTAGCTGCCCGGGTAAACCAAGGCATAAGGTCCCCCAAAGCAGAAATTTTTGCAAGGAAAGTTTAGATCACCAACAAGGCAGCTGTAACTTGCACTTCAGAAAATCTGGGGTTCCCATAATGGAAACATAGCACAAACAATAAATGATATGAGCCAGGAATGGGGCAGGGACAGAGTGACAGTCTCTGTCCTTAGGGCTCATCTGAAGCATTAGTAGAAACAAAAGCTGGCCTCCCCAGAATAATCCTAGAGATAAGATGACAGTGGAAATATCTTCTGATTTGGGATGTATCAGACCCATCGTCTCCAAACATCACATTATCTTCAAATTTGGCTATTAGTAAATTCCACGGATTAGCTAATAACTTCTTTTTTTAATACCATGTTTCATTATAAGAAAACACAGCCTTTTTTGTTCTGTTGACTTCCAAAGCCTTTCTGCCATTCTTCCATCTCTTCTAACTCCTTCATGCTGATTTGATGGAGGTTTGATCTTACCTCCTAGGTGAATTCTGACAAAACAATTTGATTTAGGATTTTTTTCTGCATTCTGACATGGTGAGATTGAAAAGTATTTACCGATCACCCTTCCAGGGTAATTCAAAACTAAGCAATTCGCAAAATATATTATTTTGTTAGTATGAAGGATCTTCTATGTTTCATTCCTATTTAATATGATAAATACCTGCTTTCTAAAAGAGAGAAATATTGTTCACCTCTAATGTGTTCTAGCCTAGAGGAATTATTTAATTGGATACATTTCTTTATATTTAGCCAGTTTTTTGCTAACTGATCACTGCTGAAAAATGGTGCAATATTTTCTACTTTATTGTATTTAACTAGTAATAAGAGAACCTCCAATGTTTTAATTGGGTTAAATGGCCAAAATTAAATTAAATATATGATTTGTACAACCAATTTGATTTTACTTTCTGTCTTTGACTGTTGAAAAGAAGATGAGGTGTGTAGGAGATCTACAAGCTCAGAGGGCATACGCTATTAATTATTTAACTGTGGAGCAAAGAATTTTTAAAAGGCTACCAAGTCAGAACAACCAACAGCAATATTAACTCCCCCACTGCACCACTCAAAAAAAATTTCTAAAGGTAATCCCCATCACCAGAACAGTCTTGAAGTTGACCAGAAGAGAAAATATTCAGTAATTTTATATTTTAAAGCTATTTTTAATACTGTAAAATGATGCAATGTGGATTCACAAAGATAGGTTCACCGTGAAATACAATACACAAAATTTTGTCTATATGAATAATTAATTTCTTTTTTTTTTTTTTAACTAAGAAATGGTGCAACTGTTTGCAGCTTGGATCCTCAAGCATTGCTCCATCCCAGTCTCTTATGAGCCCTTCTGATCACATGAGTAGGCTTTTAGATTGAATCCAAGCAAACCAAATAAAATCAATTTTATCTTAGGTCACTCAGAGGCAAAGTCTCTTCTACACAAGAACTCCGTTCAGTGCAGGAGCTGATGAGAGGGGAGGCATGTTCTGGGAGTCATTTCTAGATCCTCAGTTCTTGAAGATCTGACCTGGGGAATCTCACCACAGACAGAGGCACAGGGAATAGAAGTTGGAGGCAGAGGTACAACAGAGCCTTTTCACTCTCATCTTTCCAATATCTTTCTCTTCATCCCATAGCCCTGATATAATTACACATATGGTAGTTTGATGGATTCTTTTACCAGAGATTATCCTCTGGTAGATAATGATACTGACTGTGGGTAGGCAAATTAACACAAGCAAAAAGGGTCAAATGTTTAAAGGCATTGAGGCACCAAAAGATGCAGATAAGTGTCTAGTGGGTTTTTCAAAATCACTTAGGAATTTAACTATCCCACTAGACATCTACATACATCCTTAGGTACCTAGAAATACCTTTAATAATCTGGCCTATAGACATTTAGGAATCTAAGTGTCATTGAAAGTCAATGGGAGTTAGGTTCCTAAACCCATATTTTTTAAGTATTTAGGCATCGCAAGGCCTAAGCTAAGTCACTTAAGCCAGATCTTCAAAGTATTTAGTTGCCTAACTCCCATTGATTTCAAAATGAGTTAGGTACCATAATACCTTTGAGGATCTAGGCCTTAGGCCTTGCAACACTGAGTGGAGCAATGCCTAAATACCTTTAAAAATATTAGCCCAACTGACTCAAACTTTGAAATCAAGGGGATGATTCATGCATGAAGTTGAGCATATGTGTAAGGCCTGTAGGATTAGGGCCTAAAACATGCTCCCTTCCAAACGTGCTGAAAGTATCATACTAGAGTGCCACCAACTATTCTTCTGAGTACAGTAAAATAGAGTAGGCTGTTCTATAAAGAAGGCCATTGTGAGGAATGGTGCATTTTTAAAATGAGTATTTATTGAATTTCTAGTTTGTTTTTGGTATTTTTTCCTAAGTTGAAGCAATTCTCTCAGTTGCATCAAATGCCTGCACATATATTGGAATACTGCCTGCTGTTGTAAAGGCACATCCCTCTGTAACTATAGCCTGGCTAAAACAGTAACAGTAAGTTCCTTTACAAAAAGACATGTAAATTTGTTCACCCCCCCCCACACACACACACACACCCTAAGAATAACAGTTGAGAGCTAAGATTCGTCACTGGCATGTAGAGAACTTTAAAATTAGAACTATCAGCTGTGCTCCTCAGTTTGGAAGTGGAAATCTCTACCATCTGAACCTTTTTAAAATTCATTCTCAAAGTCCTCAGAAATGTCTGATTCTCATATGTTAAGGTTCATTACTGAGCATTTTGATAAACTCAGAGGCCTTTCATATTTTCAAATGAGATTGTTTCTACTCAAAACCCAGAAAAGGCATATGACATTTGCAAGAAAAGATAACGTCAATCAGAAGTCGGAAGTGAATCGTCATAATAGCATGCTGATCTCAGATTCATTACTTACATCACAATATCGTCTAAAAAGTTCTGGACAGGGTACAAAGATATAGGAAACAGTCCTTGCCCCCAAGGAATTTACAGTGTAAATAGATGAAAAAAATGAAGATTAGATACAACACACAAGCAAATATATCATGATGATTACTTACATGCATCTTTTTAAAACTCCCCTCAACTGCTTTACCTAGCTATTGTTAGTTCCTGTCATTTAAAAACAATTGTCTCACCCTGGTTTACTCGTCTCTTACTGTCATGCCAGATGTCCCAGTCACCACCTACCAACCCCATACTTGAGATACCTCCATTCCATGCTGTCCTCAGCCCCATGTATTTAAGGCTGATATAAAAATAACCAGCCAGCCAGATGGTGTGCAAATTACTAAGAGAGGTGAAAGAGCCCACCAGCAGATCCTGCTGTTCACATACATATTCCCTTATGCTCTTACTGCCTGCGTGAATTGGTAACAACTGTATGACTTCAGCTTTTAATATTCCATTTCCAACACTATTTCAGTGTAGATACTAGATATCGAGTGACGTGGTTTCTTTTCCTCTTTATACAATGATCAACAATATGAAGAATCCGCAGAGCACACGGGGTCCCAAATAATTGTGTTCGCTAATTATACACAAACATGCAAGGCCTTTCTATATACATACTGCTGCTCTTTGCATTTTCAGGTGGCTTCCAAAACACAGAATACAATGAGTACCATAAGAGGGATCACAGTCAATTGAAAGAGATACTGCCCAGTTCCTGCACACTCCACATCTCACCGTGTCTTCATTGTAGTAGCTTTACACTTGCACATAATAGTCTCTGTTAAAATCAGGAGTTCTTGTGGCACCTTAGAGACTAACAAATTTATTAGAGCATGAGCTTTTGTGGACTACAGCCCACTTCTTCAGATGCATATAGAATGGAACATATATTGAGGAGATATATATACACACATACAGAGAGCATAAACAGGTGCTTACTTAATTCTCTTACTTAATTGGCCTCTCAGAGTTGGTAAGACAACTCCCACCTGTTTATGCTCTCTGTATGTGTGTATATATATCTCCTCAATATATGTTCCATTCTATATGCATCCGAAGAAGTGGGCTGTAGTCCACGAAAGCTCATGCTCTAATAAATTTGTTAGTCTCTAAGGTGCCACAAGTACTCCTGTTCTTTTTGCGGATACAGACTAACACGGCTGCTACTCTGAAATCTGTTAAAATCCTTTCAACACACAAGGCTTCAGAAAATTAGTACTCCTTTTTCACTGACGGTGGAGCTGCAAGTTTGTAAGTATACACCATTGGTTAGTGTCTGTTACAGGTCTCCTATGTCTGATCAACAGAGTATGTGAGTATTATAGCCCTGAATTGAAGAGCCTGGCTGTTTAGCTCAAGTTGTAGAGTCTCATGCTATGTTGCCTGGGATTCAAACTGTTGTGGGCTTCAGAGGACCTGAATTTCTAATGTAAAAAACAAAGGAGAACACACTTCGTAATAAGCAAACAAAATACTGGTAGGCTTTCCTCATACATCAACAATATCAATTGTGGTAAAGCAGAAGCAGATGAAGCTTACAAATTCCAGAACATATTCTAATCATTAAAATAATCTTACACTTAAAACTATTTAAATAAGTTTCACGGCACAATTATTATGTTAAACAGTAAAAGCAGCAGCACAGCTTTGCAACTCAATGCAAAAGCCGCTGTGTTCAAACCTTCAGAGAGACAGCTGTTTATTTCACATGTCCAAACTTCTGTGTGACTTTATGAACAGGACTGCTAAAAAAGGGGAAAAAAGTGTTCCAGATTTCTCTGTGTTTGCAAATACAATTATTGTAACTACAAGAGTAAACTGAGTATTTGTGCATGCAAATTCACAGTTAGGTATCTGTCTAGCCATTTGTGTGTGCAAATCCCCACGTTTCACTCACAGCTACAGGAAACGCACACTCAAAAATGTATACACACAAAGTCTATTATTTAAATTGCCGAGTATGTTGTACTAATTCACATATTAACTGCAGATGAATTTCAAATGGAAGCTTGGATGTCCAAGTCTCTCAGGAAGTAACAAGTAAAAATAATCATCTATTGCAGGTCATACCCACAGTGGTAAGACTTTCAAACACATATGACAATTGTTAGTCAGTCCAGGAATGTTGTGCTGGGAAGGCTGCCAGTTGTATTCTCTTTTAAAATCAGAGTCTCAACTACATGTTATTTGGGTCCTGGACACCCAGACTCCCATTGAAGAACCACATTATTTATATCTTATGAGCTCTGAAGGGTTACCACTAATCACATCCAACTGTTTTGAGCTTTTGTTCCCACCATCCAGCTATAGGGTGTTTTTTGCACGTGGCTTAAATGCTTTTATTGGAGATCCTTGCCCCCCTTGATTTTGGTATACAGCATACCAAGATTTGCATCAGTGGAAATGGCAACATTGCTAAACAATCCAAACATGGAAACCATAGTTAGATGATAGTTAGCACTCAACAACAGAACGGTCCCTTTTAAAAAACTTGGGACCAGCGAGAAACAGTAGTAAGTCATCTGCATGCAGCTTCTGGCCATGAGTCATAATAAAAAAATAATATTCTCTTTTGGCTGATGACCAAATCTAATGCTCAAGAGAGTGGTTAATAATTTGATCCAAATTTATGATTGATGAAAAAGTTAAAATTGATGATGAAAAAGTTAAAATCCCCAAAATCAATAATTTGTTGTGTCTTTCCCCAATAGTACCATGGTACAGTACATACAGCACACAAGTAACCCTAAGTGCTATATGCCCAGATATTATTGACAATCCCAAGCCAAGAGTAGTATAACGCTTCTGAAAGTTAACATATGAGGCAAATTACTATAGAGAGATAACACAAAAAAGTAATGCGTAAAGTCCAATATCCTAGAAAAAACAAGATTATCTGTATGAACACGATTCTGATTTCCCAAGAGTTTGAGACAGTTTGAATCAAATGTTTCTATTGCAAACTTGTCTAAACAAAGATGAAAAATAGAGAAAAACTGCAAGCTGTAAAGTCAATTGGATTCACCAGTCATCCTGCTCCAATGCACTTGAATCTCTGAAGTCCAACAAATTGATAGTCTGCTAGATATCAAATTGACCCAAGAAAGCAGAATATAGTCTATATTTGTGATAGGTGAATTTCAAAGGATTAGGTTTAAATAGACATCCACAAATTCAGATGCTTTTTCAAAAAAATATCCCTTTCTTTTTTCCCCATGGCCTCCTTTGCAGGCATTCTTCCTTCACAAGACTCATCTCCTCCTTATCAGTTTTCCAGTTACCTTCTAATAGGGTCATAAACTCTCCTTTCCTGTGATACCAAACAGGGTAAAAATCTGTCCGTACCTACAATTCTGTATGTACGGATGGGAGCATCTGAAGCAGATGAACTTGGACTATCTATGATTATCTTTATAATGTCAACCACCATCATCACTTTAAGAAAGCAGAGAAACATTATGGAGACCAAAGGATCAAATAAAAAAGTTAGATAATTACATCCTGGTTAAAAATATACCAAGTGATTGGACACTTTGTTTACTCTATGGTCTAAGGTGCTGAGATTGAGCTATACCACCAGTGCACAGTAAGAAATGGAGGGTGAAGTTAGGAATGGGCAAACTGATTTGGATAAAGAAACCAGCTAAAAACTTCACACATGACTAACTTTTGGGGGAGGGGAGGATTTGAATTTGTTCAGTTAATATTTGTTTTGTTAAGTTTTCATTTCAGTGCATTTCTACATTTCCAGGTTTTGGCCAAATGCCAAAACACGAGAGAGGATGCCCTTACAATATTTCCAGCCTGACCTGAAGGAGAAGGCCCACAGCTTTCACAAACCTGTTAACCTACTTCCCAGAGGAAATTTGCAGAGGTTTGGATACACTGTGGTAAGATAAGCATTAAGGGTGGCATTTGCCAAAGCACTTCTGGGTTGGTGCAACTCTATCATCATTGAAGTCAATGATAAAACTCCCACTGCCCTCAATGGGACCAGAGTTAGGCTAATACTGAGTGCTTTGGAAAATCTGGCACAAAGGCTTTTGGTGCTTATCCAAGCACAACAGACTCCTCATATCTTTTATTGTTGGTCCATCACTAGAAAGTATATAGGGCTACCGAATGCTGTGAACAAACACAGATCATCAGTGCTAGAGTATGTTTTTCAGTAACAGTACCCAGGAATAGGGGATTTATTAATTTCTAAGACACTGTTGTAACAGGGATTAACACAAGCATGTTTGACACCTCTCCAAAAATTATAATGTGGTTATTCTAAATATCCTTTATTTTTTTACCAAGACACTTATTGCCACTTATTAAGGATCTTATAATTGCCAATACAGTGAACAATATTCCTTACAAATGTGTTAAATTGTATATCAGAGTAATTGCTGAGTGTTTTTTGCTTTATTGATTTCACATTTGCTATGCTTTCTAAATTAAACTGTGTTATTAACAAGCACTTCTTAATGCTTGAAATTTCAATCTTGTGTTTTATCATTTGGCAAGGCTAAGACCTGCCACTAAGCAGAGCAGCCTTTTCAAGTGATATACTCAGTGTCTTCTGGTGATTGAATCAGTGTCTAGTTGTCACAGGTGCAAAGAGGTTAGCCATTATAAAACAGGCCCGCAATTGCTCCAAGTTCTGCACACATAACTCAAAATCTGTCAGGCTTGTCTTACTGCAGAAAAGCAACATGTTTCAACAAGAAAAGATAAATCTGTGTGAGCTTTGAGGTCTGAAGCTGATGTGTGTACATCCAAGGAAGCTTTTCAGTCTTTGGAGGGTGCATGTTCAGGTAGCCAGGAGCTTTGAGTGTAACATGGGGATCACAAAGCCAGAGGAACCAGAACTGTTCATTTACAAAAACTGTGAGAACTGAAATGGGTGGGGTTTGTGTTAATGGACATCAGCCAACATGATGTACAGAATTATCAACTGACTATGAAATGTTATGAGACAGCGCCTATTTTGTGAATTAAAGTTTTTTATGTTTTAAATATTATGAATTATGTTGAAGCATAAATAATGGATGTTTTGGTTCCCTTGTAATTTGTGGGGGGGGGGAGGGGGAAGGAAAATTCATTTTGGGTTGAATGGAAAACAACATTTTTCAAAAAAATGCAGCAAGTTGAATAAAATAATTTTGGATCAAAGTGTTTCAATTTAGAGCATTTTTTACATTTTTAAAATTAATTTAAAGGAAATTTCTAAGCAAAAAGTCATTTTGAACTGAACAATTGAAACATTTCATTTTTAAACACAACATGTTGACTTTTTTGGAATGTTTCTCTTTTCAGCACAGACAATTCAGCAAAGCTCACATGAATTCACAGAATGTTTTGGTGTTGCCGAATCTACATTCTTCACCAAAAAAAAATTTCAGCTGAAAAAATTTGCCCAGCTCTAGTCTTTTGTGTGTCTTTGCAGGGAGAACCCTGAACATCATATACAGAAAGAATGCAATGGGGAAATTGTTAGCTTGCTAAAGCAATGTTTTTCTAGGATGGACATGTCTGCATCTACATGTGTGGGAGGAAATAGGATTATATATTGAAGTGTGGTTCTTCAGTGAATTCCTAAACAGGGCATCACGAGGTTCCATATATATTGAATCTCCAAGTGCCATATAAAATATATGGAGATATACCTATCTCATAGAACTGGAAGGGACCCTGAAAGGTCATCAAGTCCAGCCCCCTGCCTTTATTAGCAGGACCAAGTACTGATTTTGCCCTAGATCCCTGAGCTATCCCTCCAAATTCCTTCTCCAATTACCAGTCCTGAAAACTCCCTCTAGACTGAGTGTCAAGATGGGATCTTTCCTCTCAGTCACCATCACCAGTAATAAGGACGATGCAAATCAAATGATACTTTTATTCTAATCGTGCTACCCCATATCATCTTCAAATGAAGTTCTCAGTTATACCTATCCAATCAATGTTCTAACTTATACTTGTCACAGAATATTAAGTGAACCTCACTTTGACAAGAACAAAGTCCTGCATAAAACAGTCGCCATAAACCCAGAGAAAGTAGCTGTGGATTTTGGAGAGCTCATTGACCTGTAAGCTACGGAATGACACATTAATTGGGACTTTGTGAAAGGTGGCCCTTGTCTCATGGGCCTGAGAGCTAGTGACTTCTTGTGTCATATAAAGTTTACAACTACCATACTTAAATATCTGTAACTAAGTCTCCTAGCCTGTATTAGTGCAAGCAAGTAGGTGGAATTACACTGAGTTTATTTTGTGTGTATCTTGTAATTCAAGTAGTTCTTCATACCCATGAGCTAAAGCAGATCTCTATTAAAGCTATTTACGATGCCTGACTTTGCTTTAGCCGGCTCATTTCTTGATGCTGTCTTAGTGGATATGGATATTAGTCTATTTCAAAGTGAAACCTGCATAGAAAATTGTTCTTTTGTTGCATTATTTCAACTGCAGACTCTAATCTCACTCTTGATTTGGTCCCAGGAACAATATGACTATGCTACACACAAATGCTATACAAAATACGAAGAAGATCTCTGGGGAGCTTGAAAGCTTGTCTCTTTCACCAACAGAAGTTGGTCCAATAAAATATATTACCTCTCTCAACTCATCTCTCTCATATCCTAGCTTTAACACACTACAGTAACACTGCAAACAAAAAATATAAAATATATGACACTACAAGAGAAATATTGGCTTCACTTTGCTTCCCTCCCGAATACAGTAGCTTTCTAATCTAATACCTCAGTATGAATCAAGATTTAGCCCTTAATCCTCACCACCTTTCCCAGTGTGGCTAGGCTCCAGATAACTTAGAGGAGGCAAGAAGTGTGGAGTTGCCCTCACCTTCCAGCCACTGAGCAGAGGTTGAGCTGCTCCATGGCTGATATTCCAACCTAAGTCCTCTGCTTTACTTGTGCCACAAAAGGGAGCTGTTTGACCCACAAAGCAGTATTTCTTTCCATCTTAACACTGTCTCAAAGAACCATTGAGCCTGGCTGCACCAGGACAGTCACAGAGCTGTGATACGTATAGAGGTGGATTCTAGCATGGGCTATTGATTAACACTGCACTTTGGAAATACAGAGTCTCAGTTGTAACAAGAGCCATCCAGACTCAGTGAGAATGGGGGCAGGATTTGGCCTTAAGTGAACAAATTTACAATCTTTCTATCACAGCTTCCATTTTCAAGAGAGCTTCCCAACGCAATCCATATTTCCAATAGAAAACACACTTATTCTCAGTGTTATTCGCAAGTTGAATTCTGATGCTTTACAGAGTTTTATCTGAGCGATTCAAAGCCAGCCCACTCCAGAATGAACAGCGGTGATCTCCACCATCTCTGAATGAGACTGGGCAAAAGCCATCAGACAAAGTCAGAGCAAAGGACCAAAGTGTGAGAGCAGAGGTTTAAAGCCCATATCATTCATTTGAGCCTACAGAAGCATGTTTCCTGACTAACTGTTCACTGCTGTTGCAGTCAGCCCAAATGGGATAGAATCAATTGGAGATGTGTGTGACCTATTTCTTTCAGTATAATATTTGAAATGACAGAAATCATGTGGCAACCAGAAAAGAAATATTGCTCTCTCCTTTCTTGTTCAGACACCCAAATCATTGAAATTTACTCCATTTAAACAACGATCCCTGAATATAAAATGTTAATGATTTAATAGTTCTGTGACAGAGCATCTTTAACCTGTCAATAATTCACATTTGATATAGAGTATATATAAAGTTTAGAGGGATTTATATGAAAATATGAACTCTGTCTCTTTAGAGGCTGACAGTGAGTGGGATTCAAGTTCACATCTCCAGCCAAGACAATTAACCTGCTGTAGCATGGTCATTAAATTACAACACAGAATAGACACTTGTAGAGTGGGAGATGTTTATTAGGAAATAAGATGTGAAGGTGAAGCTGATAGGCAATTATAGTGCATATACATCTTTACTTCTTAAGTTATCAAGGGGAGGGAAAGATAATGATTTTGTAAATCTATGTATTAAAGGCCAAATCCCACACTCCCACTGTGTGATAAAACTGAACCTTTGTATTTGCATGTGCAGTGTTAATGGAAATACTCAGTGTCTCCAACAGTGAAGCACACCTACCAAACTCTTTGAAAAACACAATAGTTCTCCCAATCCTGAAGAAGTCACTACTCTACCATGAAGACTTCTTCAACTACTGTCCCATTTCCAACCTTCCATTCCTGTGCAAAATAATTGAGAAAGTGGTAACCAGCAAGTTACAAGGCCTCATACTGTCCCTTATCCTGTTCAATAGCTACATGAGACCACTGGCACACACAGTGAAATGCCCTGGGGTCATCTGCCAACAATATGCTGATGACAGTCAACACACTCTTCTCTCTCTCTTTATATATATAAAGAGAATTTATATATAAAATTCTCAACTGATGCAACCAATGCCACTACTCAGATGTCAGAATGTCAACAACAAAGAAGCTCTTGGAGGAGGAGAACTGGCTTAAGGTGAATACAGACATGGCAAAGTGATGCCGGTCAGAAAGGGGAACTACTGTGGAAAAACTAGCTGAGATGGACTCTCTACCTTCCACTGAAGGCACGTAAATCCCATTCATCAAAGTGGTGCAAAGCCTCAGGATCCTGTTAAACTCCTCACTAAGCTTAGATGACCTGGTGTCACTATCTAAAAATGCCTTCTTTCACCTCCAGCTTGCTAGGAAACATTGTCCCATCCTCCCAGATGAGGACCTGGCCACAGGAATCCCTGCAATATTCACCTCTAGGCTGGATTACTGGTTGTAATTCACTGTAACTGAAGCTGTATGTGAAGACATTGCACAGGCTCCAGTGGATTCAGATTGTGGCTGTCTACCTTCTCCATAACTTCGGCTGTCGTAAGCACATTAGGTTTATGCTCAAGTCCCTGCATTGGCTCCCAGTCAGCTTCCAAAGCCAGTTTAAGGCCCGACTCCTAATCTTCAAAGCAATTAATGAATGAAGCCCCAGCCGTGAGACCAAATTTTAATCTATGAACCACAGGACAGCTGCACTCCTCTGGGACTATGCAGATCACAAAGCCCAGAACAAAGAATGTTGGAGCTGGGGACAAAACATTCCCAGTCCAGGGGATCCAGCTATGAACCAAATTGCAAAGGAGAACAGCTGAATCCAGAGTCTGACCAATTTAGAAAACATTGCAAAACCCTCCTCTCTGATAATCAGAACACTGATACTCCCTTATACACAAAACCCCTCAACCAATTAATAAACCTGCTCCCAAATACATCTGAAACAAATAGACCAAGGAAATAAAGTAAATTAATAAAATCTAAAAAATGAGAAACAAAAGCCCTACCCCAAGCAGAGTTTTATCCCCAAAAGAGAGAACTGTCCAAAAGTCAATGAAGTCCACGAGGGCCTTCACTATTACTATTCATTTTACATAGAAGACTTTCATATACTATAGTGATATGATGGAGTATAGAACTCTAAGATTCATAGATTCCAAGGCCAAAAGGGACCATAGTGATTATCTGTTCTTACCTCCTGTATAGCACTTATCATGAAAATTCCCCAAAATAATTCCTAGAGCAGATTTGAGAAAAACATCCAATCTTGATTTTAAAATGGTCAGTGATGGAAAATCCACCACAACACTTGTTGAATTGTTCCAATGGTTAATTACTCTCACTGTTAAAAATTTATGCCTTATTTCCAGTCTGAATTTGTCTAGCTTCAACTTCCAGCCGCTGGATCATGTTGTATCTTTTTCTGCTAGATTGAAGAGCCCATTATTCAATATTTGTTCATTCTTACAGACTATAATCAAGTTACCACTTAACCTTCTCTTTAAGCTAAATAGATTGAGCTCCTTGAGTCTATCACTACAAGCAGATCTGTCCCTAGGGTACAGTAAATTGGGGCAACCGGTCACGGCCTCTCATTTTGGGGGGCCCTGTGCTTCATGAGGTGGGCAGGGAGATGAGGCAGGGGGGCGATGAAGCCGGGGGGAGCACCCCCCGGCAGATAGAAATTCAGCTCCTCTGTTCCAGTCCCCACACCTCCCTAGGGACGGCCCTGTCTACAAGGCATGTTTTCTAATCCTTTAATCATTCCTGTGGCTCTTCTCTGAACTCCCTCCAATTCAACATCCTTCTTCAACTGTGGGCACCAGAACTGGACACAGTATTTCAGCAGCAGCTGCACCAATGCCAAATACAGAGGTGAAATAACCTCTGTACTCCTACTTGAGATTCCCCTGTTCATGCATCTAAGGACTACAGTAAGCCTTTTGGCCACAGAGGTGCACTGGGAGCTCATGTTCAGCTGTTTATCTACCATGACTCCCAAATCATTTTTCAGAGTCTGCTTCTCAGGATAGAGTTCCCCACAGTGTAACTATGGCCTACATTCTTTGTTCCTAGATTTGTATACATTTATATTTAGCCATATATGAATAAAGAGTCCGCAAATATACAAATTCATGATGGATATCCAAAGCAACAAACACAATCATGGATGGATTTTAGAAATATTTAGTAGAATAGAGATTTTATGAGAAATCTTTAAGAATGGAGTGACAAGAATGGAGGGCCAAAGGTTACAAACCTTATTATAGTAAATCAAATGATTGAGGATGATAATATGATGCAAACAATTCTGTCCCACACATAATAGAAAAATAAACATTTACTTCTTGCAAACTACTTGCTAACTTACATTTGAACTAATAGAGTAAAATTCTAATAATGACTAATGGCACAATTTTGGCTGAAACCTTAATTTTAAAACTGACATGCAATAGCAACTGTTTGAATTGTATTACATTGGGGAGTTTCCACTAGAAAATAATTTATCAAGTGTATTAAGATACATGTATGTTAATGGTGTAATTTGGTGCATTTTGCATTCTATTAAGCCAAATTCTGTGCTTGTGTTATTATCTCCAAGAGCTGTCAAAATATGTATCTGAAGGAATATTCAGTATGCACAGCAAGTACAGTTATAATTCCTACTATAATTAACATCAAAACACACCTCTCATTAAACTCTTCCTTTCAGATTGCTAATAACTTATGCAAACAGAAATGTTTTTTTCAGCTGAAATTGTCCATGTTTGAATTTATTGCAGAAGTCAATTTCTTTGGGAAGTTTCAGACAGTTAAGTCATTTCTGAATTCTGTATGTGAGTATAAAGAGCCCTCAGAGAGGCTTGTTCTATATATTCTAATCAGACATTTTGAGCATACCTAACTGAGTATTAAACTAATTTTGTTCAGACTTGGCTTGTTTTGTAGATGTGAGTAAAATCAAAGGAACAAGCCACATTTGAAGGAAGTTGAATGATCAGTTTTGAAATCATGTGCATTTAAATGTTTCTCATGCATGCAGCATATATCAGGGTCTGATTCTGATTTACAGTAAGGTCTCTTTACACAACAGTGGCAATGTAAAGGGGCCTTACATTTACATCCACTTTAAGGTCCTTTTAAACTGTCAGAGGAGTGTAAAGTTGCAGTGCACTAGTGAAAATGTGAATCAGGCCTTTTGCTTGTTTATAAAGCAGTTTAATACACCACAACATGCACTGTATACAGGACACAAGCAAGACAAAACACAATCCATTTTCTCTTCACTTACATTCATTATTGATACATTTGTCCAAATGCAGCTGTTTGAGCTAATTTGACAAATGGATCATTGGTATCTATGTGGACTGGGACTTGGGAGATTAGGGCTCAGTTCCCAGGGCCAGAACCAGGGCAGGGCGAGCGGGGAATCTGCCCAGAGTGCTAAGCTGTAGGGGCAGAAAAAATGCAGCAGAAAAATGGTAGAGGGCACCAATACGCTTGCTTGCCCTTGGCGCTAAAATGCCTAGTTACGGCTCTGCCAGTTCCACCACAGATCCCCTCTATGACCATGGGTAAAATACTTAATCCTCAACTGCAAAATGTAGAGAATACTGCTTTAGTTCACACTAATTTTATAAAATTATTGGAAGCGCACGAAGAAAAAATGTATATTAGGCCGAATCCTGAGATTCAGTACACAGCTCAAACAGTGAGCACTGAGCTGGTGATCACAAGGGACAAGGGAATATACTCCTCCTTCAGGCCAATCAATAGCTGCTATTATAGCATTAGAGCTACCATAAGCCTGTGCTGCCTGTGCCCATGCTTTGTGGGGTGCATTACCCTTTGGACCCATGTAGAGGTAGAGGCACAAGTCCCGCCCTGTCACTCTCTCAGCCTGCCGTACCAAGACTCATGCACAAAGCTGTGCAGTGCATCCCTACAGAGCTGATCTCCATGCCAGGCAGCGCGTGCACTTCCTCTATATAGTTCCTCCAAAACTAGATCCCTTGCACAATGGAACTGCACTGATCCCACTGCATATGGAAACAGCCACCCTATGGAAGAGAAAGCAGACTTTGCTTCTTATAAACAGCAGAATGAAAGACAAGTCTTGTCTATACTAGGCTTTTATACATTAATTAATAATCCAACACGCTCATATTATGATGCCCCTACATGTGTCCTATCTGTTCATTAGCTAAAATGCAACCTTCTGTTTCTTCCTTTAATTCATGTACTACTTCTGCCCTAGATTTAGTTGGAAGAATATTGATTTCATTAAAGAAAATTAAATCATCTAATTAGAATTTACACAGATTAATCACACATAGAGCAAGAAAGAGCCATTCCCAGGCTTTGTACTTTGTTTTGTAAGAATTTACCATGAAGTTGTAACAAATACATTTTTGTTCCCTAGGAAACATGCTCAAAATAAGATGGCACATCTAGAATATTTAATCCTGGTGCCAAGATTTTAAGGAGAGATGACAGAGTACAGAAATCCTGTTTAGCCAAAGATCTCAGCATTTTGAAATTCGCCTTTGTTTCAAATGGAAGAAAAACCCAACATTTCAAAATTCTCTGAAGGAAAATTCTGAAAAAAAAAAAAAATATCCTTCAGATTGATTGAAATGTTTTCTTTTGACACAGTTGAAGTGTTTTGTTTGGATTTTGACTTCTTTATATTATAATACAATTTTTTAAAGAATTTTAAATTGTCATTTCAAAACAAAATATTGAAACATTCCATTCTGAAAATGTCAAAATAAGATGTTGTAACATCGTCAATTTTTTTTCCTCTGAAACAAAATTTCAGCAGACGACACAATTTTATGAAGTGTTTAAATTTTGACAGAACTGCATTTTCCAGTGGAAAGTGGTTACATCAAAGTTTTTCTGACCTGCTCTAATTTTAAGTATATCAGCTCCATAGCTGATGACTTCAATGGAGCTACAACAATTTACACCAGCTGAGGATCTGGACCATTAATGTGCAAACATGTTGTTGCTTCTTGACACAGAGGCTCCATATTTTATAACCGTCTGTGCACAAAAATTGCAAATACAAGCTCTTTTGTGCTCCTGATCCACGGATATGTTACTTCAGTTTTATACTAATATATCTCCACTGACTTCAGTGAAAATACACCTCTAGTAATCCTGGTGTAATTCAGAACTTAGTCAGAGTTCTGCATATGCATATCTCCAAACTACACATGTGCATCTTAAATTGTGAGTGAGAAATTTCTGTATGCCAAAATATTTGCACCTTTCCACAGCATATATTAAGAATTAGGGCCAGACTCCTTAAACTGTGGTTCAATTTTGTATTGTATTGGGTAATTTGCAGATGAAAAATTCAGTGTCCTCTCTAGCATTCTTCTGCCATATATCTTCATTCGGAGGCCATTAATTTGCTCTGGCACATCTTTCAAGTAATTTTCCACTCTTTCCCTATTCCAGGAAACATATGATTATATTAGCACTCAGAAGAGGTTTTGAACTCTTAAAATCAGCTCTAGCAAATACAGCCATTTTCCCAATGATTACACCCATTCAGCATGCCTTTGAAACTATTTAATGATAATGCTAGCACCTCAACAATGCCTGAAAATCAGGTGTGTGAAAAAGGAACAGTCATGAGCCCCTTTCAGAAGCTGAAGCCCGATAACTAGAAATAAAATCACAGCATTAGCTATCAGTATTCCAGTTACTACAGTATCATTTATCGTATCACTTTTGAGGAAAGTAACATTAACACTCACTTCAAAACATGATGGCAGTTACCACTGAGCTGAAAAGTTGCCAGTTAGAACTCAGCAGAAACAAAATCACATAGCTTCTTTCAGAGAATAAAGGTTTACATCCATAAATTAAGGAAATCTAGAGTAGAAACTCCAGCCCTCATTCAATCTGTTGCATTCAGTTGGCACCTGGCATTAAGAGGAATGTTTTCCTTGACCCTTATGGGTATGCATAGTGGGGGAAAGGGTGCAGGAACTACTCCCTGTGTTTTCCTTTGGGAATCCTATATAACCTATAGGGGATGGGGAGGAGGCAGAGCTATGGCCACACTTCCTCTGCACTGGCCCACAGAGATTGTGCCTCTCATAGCTCCAACTGAGGCAGAGCAGTTCCATGTCACCTTCACCACAGGCCAGTAGAGAAATATCATAATCTAGTCCTAAGCGAACATCCTAAACATACTACAATACATACATATACACCACCGAATAAATTATGGACAGACTTTCAGATTAAAGATGGAATTTCCTTACTTTTATGGTTTTAATGTAAAGCCTTTAGACTGCACCTGGGCTCCAGTGGAACCTGAGAGAAAAGGGAGGTCACGTGAAGATGGAAGGAGTTGGTTCAAATACATTCTATTCAAGAATCCTCACCTGGCCTGTCGCTCAGTGGACAGAAAGCCTCCATATTCTCTGGTACAGAGCAGTCAGTGGCTCCCTCAAAACCTTAGGAATTAACCAGTCTCCAGAAATAGGCTAGTTACCTAAGCAGAATTAATACATACAACACCAGTGTGTTTGTTTTATAATTAACAGTAAAGGGTTAACTTTTTTGTAGAAGTTTTGCCAATGTTGCAGATGACTCAGACTCTAAGTCCCTCTATGTTCTACTAATGATGACTTAGATGATACCTTATCTTAGACTGCACATTTAATTTACAGAATAAATGTAAATGTTCCATTTTATTCAGTGGCAAATGTGGATAAATAATATATTCTTGCTAAGTAAAACTAAAGTGAATATATAATTTTCTCCCCAACTGATATGATGATCTCTATCAGACAGTGAAATAGACTGTTTAAAAGTAAATTGGATGAATAATAAAAGAGTGCTGAAATTTGTATTTAAACATTAATTGTATTTAAAATTCAAATAATGTGATTGACGCTGTGCTGCAAAGAGCGGTTAAAGATCTCTGGTAACTTACATGCTTTCTTCATTAGGGGTCAAATCATGGCCATGCAACCTTCTTCCTCTGCAGGGGCTAGTTACATTACAACGCACAGCACGGGGGAGACATCACTACTTTACCTCCCATACATGTGCACATGGAGTGGGTGAGTAAGAGCAGATCCCTCCATCCACCGGCTAGTCCAGCTGAGCCAGCACAGGGGGAAATAGGCTGCCTGATTGGAAACAGTGGATGTACTTTATTTCCACCCCTGGAGTAAGGGTGGGGAAACGGGACCAAAGTATGACACTAAATTACAATTTGGTCACTCATCTGCTGGCAGAGCAAAACTATGCACTGCTCCTTTCTCAGGGATCAATCTAGCCCTAAAATAATACACACAATGGGGCATGAGCTGTTAATACAAAATTGTTGTTGGCTAGTTTCCAACTGTGGGAAGAAAAAGAGTGAACATTCACTGAATATATTCTTCACTATAAATTATTTGCTAGGAACTATTTAACATCCTTCAAGAATTAGGCTCATTTTATAATGTTAATCTGCTAATACCACATTCCCCTTCTTCCTTGTAATCTCTGTATCAAGAGTCGATATAGATTTCATCTGCTATCCCTTAAAATTTATCTCCTTCCAATAAGGCCTTTCTCCAGTGCACAATTTGCTAGTGGAACATCTTATGTACTCTGATTCACTAATCATGTTTTAACAGAAGAATGAAATCCCGCCTAATTTCATCTGTATCAGTTTCACACCAGTTGATTTGCACTAAATTCAGTGGAGTGGTCCTTGGTTTACACCAGTGTGTGAGAATGAAAGGAGAATCATTCTCCCATCATTTCAGCTTTGCTTTTGCCTGCACATTCAATTTCCATCTTCTACAGTTTTATTTATGTTTAGTAAAGAGCTGTGAGAGATCTTGTACCAATAATACCATTAATCGGTTATTATACTACAAAGAGAAATAATCTTTTCTATTGCTCTATTGGGAAAGAATAACCAGTTAAGAGGGAATTGAGAAACTCTGTGGGAATATTAATCATGAAAAAATGTACAAGTAAAAGAATTTTATTTTTGTAACAGATAATTTGGTTCACAGGTCAGTTTATAAATATACAACGGTATATTTAAGAGTGATTATTCTTTAAAATACATATATACAGAAATGTTAATGCAACTATGACTAGAATTAGTTTTAAATGTACATACCAGATGATATCTCTTGTATTTGATTTTGACAAAGAAGGTCAGGCAAAAGGAAGATATTACATTTATTTTTGTTTATTTGTTTCTACCACTTGTACTTTCTGTGATTTATACCTATGGTCTTAGGCCCAGATCTTCATGAATTTAAATATCCATGAGCCTAAATATCTTTGAGGATCTGGGACTAAGTAACTATTGTCTTTTTTTTTTTTTTTTTTTTTTTTTTAAGGCAGAATATCTTTTTCCTGTAGGGTCAGATTCTGCCATCCCTACCAAGGAGTAAATTATTATCCCTCTGTAAACCCACCCATTTATAAAAGGCCATCACGATGCCTATGCATCACTTAAAGTCACTAAGTTAATTGGTGCATAGTCCTTGTGCCGGCCCTCTGTACATGGCTGAATTTCACCCTAATGTGAAAAACAGTGGCAGAATCCAGCCCATATGTTTTCAGATTCCCCCTCTCAGCAATTTTGAGCCCTGTAGCATGCTATAAAATAACCAAATTCAATTACACATGGTGCAGTTTGGAAAGACCTTTATGATTCTTTATTTATTAGGCTCTATATTATAGATAAACTGTTTAGTGTTTGAGGTGCAAATTCTGGAAATTGGCAGTAGACATCCATATATTTCTGTTTAAAGAACAGTAGCTTAAATCCAGGTTAAGTGACATCTCCATAAGGCAAGGTTATTCTGACTACTTTGATCCTGATCATGTTTTCTAAAGTATTTACTGCATGTTTAACAACAATAAATTGTACATAAGTAATGTATACACTAAGATTCCAGGAATGTCACTCTGAAGTCGAAAATGTCTGTTGAATTCAAGTGAAGTGATAGAATTAAATTGGTTATATGGGGGTGATTGAACAGATGGTAGATCACTTAGCCCAGCTGCTACACCTACATGCATAACTGCTATCGGCACAAATCACCACAAATCTCCCAGTCCTACTCCCCCAAGACACAAATCAATACAACCATCCAAACAACATCACAACGAGCAAACACAATGACAAACATACATAGCCCCTCACAGCAGCACACCCTCCTTATTTGCACAAACCCACACAACAACTCTCCCAGCACAACAAAAAACCACATGTATCAACACAATCACTCACACAACACCACATACAGCATGCACAATAATTCCAAACATCACTC
This sequence comes from Trachemys scripta elegans, assembly GCF_013100865.1. Taxonomy (NCBI): domain Eukaryota; kingdom Metazoa; phylum Chordata; order Testudines; family Emydidae; genus Trachemys; species Trachemys scripta. Next base: position 72,358,510 of record NC_048303.1, read on the forward strand.
TGAAGCTTAGAATGTCTATTGAGTCAGAGTGAAGCAATGAAAAGAGCAACAAGCATGGCTGAGAGCTTTTTGTTTCAAATGCCATGAGGTTCAATCATCACAGATTTGTGGTGTTACCATCCAATTTTTAAGCTATTTTTGGCTTTTTTTTTTTTTTATTACACACACTGAATCATAGAAGATTAGGGTTGGAAGAGACCTCAGGAGGTCATCTAGTCCAACCCCCTGCTCAAAGCAGGACCAACACCAACTAAATCATCCCAGCCAGGACTTTATCAAGCTGGGCCTTAAAAACCTCTAAGGATGGAGATTCCACCACCTCCCTAGGTAACCCATTCCAGTGCTTCACCACCCTCCTAGTGAAATAGTTTTTCCTAATGTTCAACCTAGACCTCCCCCACTGCAATTTGAGACTATTGCTCCTTGTTCTGTCATCTGCCACCACTGAGAACAGCCTAGCTCCATCCTCTTTGGAACCCCCCTTCAGGTAGTTGAAGGCGGCTATCAAATCCCCCCTCACTCTTCTCTTCTGCAGACTAAATAACCCCAGTTCCCTCAGACTCTCCTCATAAGTCATCTGCCCCAGCCCTCTGATGATTTTCGTTGCTCTCTGCTGGACTCTCTCCAATTTGTCCATATTTTTTCTTTACTGGGGGGGCCCAAAACTGGACACATGACTTTATGAATAACATCTGTGCAACAGCAAGGGCTTTCAACTACTAGTAGTTAATATACTGGAAACAGAATGAAACACTGGAAATATTAGGATGGTCAACAATTTTGCAACTAGAAAGGAAATCACTAATATTTAAGAGCGAATATTTTTAAATTAGAGTTGAGAGCAGTTCTAGAAGTGAACAACTTCAATACCAAACTAAGCGGAAATAACCACAGAAAAGATTTCAAGGGAATGATCCTTTTGATATGCTTCCAATCACATGAATATGATTATTTTGTGATCTAATATTTTTTCTTTTCTTCACATACCCTATGCACATGTTAATTGATTAATTATAATTTACTAGCATGATCGTTATAAAGCCTCTGGCATAACAATGTTTTTCTTTGTTTTTACAGATTCTGTCAATAGTTCTTGCTTTCATCAGACTTATTTATCATCTTAGTCACACATTGGAGTGAGTCACTATAGACCAAATTTCTTTGTGCAGCTATATGCAGTGCATGCTAATTCAAAGCATTTTTCCATGTGAACAAAGTTAACTTTGGTAATGATTTATACTGTGCTATCTTCCAACCTCCACTGTGCTAAATCTGGCTTGTTGGCCTCGTCAAATACCAAATATTCCATCTGGATCTGCAGCACAGCTACTGCATGACTAGCTAGTCAGTATCCATCTGTATTGCTCACAATAGGGATTTTTGTGGAGTCCCATTCATTTCTCTGAGAAGCATGTTCTGAACAGCTCAGCTAATCAATCTGCTTCTTTGCTAGACTCCTAGACACATCAGGATTTTGGAAAATATCATTGTGGCGTAGTTCCAAAATCTCAGCCTGACATCACACGTTCTTGTGGTTGAGCCAGGAATTAGAATTTTCGAGATACTATCCTGCTCTGCTCAGTTCAGGTAAAATTGCATCTCTAGTTCTCCCACTTCTTTGCCATTATCCTGCAGTATGCCAGACTTTGCCAAAACAAAACAAAAAAGTTTGCAACAACTCTTCAGTGTCATTTTCCACAAGTATTTCCTCAATTACTCCATACTCCTAATTGCTACCTGCAGAACATTTCCTTGCTTCAGCAAGTCAAGATTCATACCAAAATGTTCAGTTAGGATAAAATTCACCTCTGGGTGGATGAACCCTACAAGGCTTATGTCCCACTTAAACTTTCAGAATAAGTATTAAATAGAACTTAAGTGGTCCATAGGCCTTGTACAAGACCTTGCTATAAATATTAGGCTGACAAGAACCTAGAAAGAAGTAAACCAGAGTCCTGGCATCAGGATAAGGAAGGCTATATAACAGAGTACTTCAGTTCAAGCTAGCCATCATCCAGATGCTCAAGTTTAATTTAGACTCACAGAAATCTTGACTTGTCTTTTACCTGAAAGTAGTAAAGCACCCTAGAGTGCAGTTAGAGACATACTGATGGGGCTTTTGAATGATCCTACCTTGATGCTATAGAAGTGCATATATACACTTCCTAGAATTTATGGTAAAATGCCCAGATTTTGTCTCACTGTGTTTTATTACACCTTGTAGCTAATGGAATGGGCAGAGTGGTTATCCAAGAATTGAATGTTAACACATTAAAGCAATCTATAAATAATGGAGATGTGAAAGCCAGCTAATTAGAAAGTGACAAAGCAGTCTGTTCAGTTTCAATAAATACCACATTCCTCTTAAGGAAGTTATATTCTTGGCAGATATTAAAAATGACTGCAGATTTCAAAACTAGCCCTTTACATCGATTCCAGTGCATCAGATTTCAAACTTCACAAGGTTGAAAAATGCTATCTGAACAATGAGAACGAATATGATGTTCATCATCACTTTTCAAAGCTGCCGGGACATGATCATTTTGATAGTTTATACTAATATTGTCTGAACCATAAGCAGAAATGGGAATCTGTTTTTGATTTTAAGTAATTGCATCCAAAATTTCAGTTGCATCTTGAATATGTGGGTAGATACTGCCAGATGAATTAAATTAACTTTATCAGCAATTTCAGAACACTTCTGATGTGCTATGGAGTCTTGACATGGACATTGGCTATTACAAAATGGATGCGGGTGGAACAGATATTTCTTCATAAGAACCTGTACTGTTTGTATCCTTGAAAATGGCATAATATGGGTTTGTAATTTTTAATTTTACTAATTAGAACAAAATACATATTACTGATAATTTTACACCATTCCAAATTGTGTTATAAACCTAGAAGACAATGTATTCTGTATTGTCACAGCTAATGGCATCATTTTATTAGGATTAATTGCTAAAATGTTAAAAATGCAGCGAGTTAAAGAAATGTCATTCTTAATATGTATTTTTTTGACAATGAATAGCATACCTTTAAACTTTACTGTATTTTTTTTATTGCTGATAATTACGTTTAATGAAGGGTAGATTGAAGGGTAGATGGGGTTAGTTCACTCTCTGTTATAACAATAAAAAATGCAGATCTATGTGTAACCCACCAGAGAGTGTGTCTCTGACAAGTTCCCCTTCAGTGCCAAGCCACAAAGGATATGAGTTGCTACAGTGAGCAGCTACAAATGCTCGGCTCAAGCTATACGAGCTTATGCTTTTAGGTTTGGAGGTCCCCACTTCGGTTCCCAAGATAGTGGCCATTCCATCTGTCTTTGTAAATTGTTTGTCTTCATTCAGCTAGATTTTCAAAGCCCAAGCAATGGAAGTTAGGAGCCTAAATACCTTTGAGGATCTGGACCTGAATACTTACAACCTTATAGAGACCATTAAAAACAAAGAGGGAAGAAACAGTCAGAGGAGCAGACTACAGAAGATAGGTGCTGGGCCAGACTTCCTACCCATTTGCCCCATATCATCATCATCTGGTGTGCCAACTAGGGATGGGTTTGAAAACCTTTTATACACCTTCTTCCATTCCACCCAAGTACATCTGGAACCATATCTGATGTCTGAACACATTCATATTTTGGATTCCGGGAGACCAATTTTAGGGTTTCAGTTGACCATAATTACATTTCTGAGAGATAACCCAACCATTCGTATCAGTCCCATTCCCAATAGTTTTGATACATCAGTGCAGGTAGCTCTTATTGCAAAAAGCCCCTGAGATGCTACCATCTGTTTGTTTGTGGTTCACCTGGTTATTACAAGATGCATTGCTAAATGTTATAATCTTATAAAGCACCTCAAGCACTTAACATTTTATAACCTTCAGTCAAGGCCTCACTCTAAGTCCTTAACTCTTAATGCTTAAGACCTATAGCCAAGCCTATTTTCATACATATTTGGTTCTTCTGCTTGCTGTTACAGCTTCAATAACTTCCATTATTATTTCTATAAGCATGCTCAGCAAATAGATTATACATTTACCCAAAAGTATAGACCTGCTAAAATCAGGTCAGGGGTCAACAGTCAACACCACTCATGCGTAATTGTATGTCTTGCTAACTGAAGGTTGTTTTAAAAAAGGTTAATGGAAGTAATGCGAGTTTTATTGGATGATATTGGGTTGGTTTAGTGGTAGGATGGGTCTCTATATGTTTTTCCAGGTAAGTTTCCTCCATCCCTGATGGACTCAGCATAAGTAGCAATACCTTATTTTACTTTCCATCTGCTTTGTTGCAGACAAAGGAACAGGACCATAGATCACTTTCTTTACCTCTAATTTTCTGATTAAAAAAAATGATATATTTAATCTGAAATTCTTGAGATTCCAAGAATGGTTTGAAAGAGCTGCATCAAAGACTCTAAAGGGATCAAACCCAGCTGTACAATGATGGGACTCTTGTCGTATATATAATTATCAGGTCTATGCTCAACAAATTCATTGCCAGATAGGAGTGAAGGCTGGAGTTAGGCATGTAATACAGTATATTCCCTGCTAGCTAACGAGGCTGAGGGTTTCTGTTTCAGCTATACTATCATTTTTTAGGGGCCCAAACACAGACTTATGAGTTTAGCTTTAGGCACACAGATGAAAATTTTGACCACTGTGGCCAATTTTTTTTTTAAAGTGGTCACTGATTTTGGATGCCTCTGTGTGGAAGATCAATTTGAAGCATCGTGTAGTTCTGATTTGCAGAACTGCTGAGCACCTGCCGCTCCAATTCAAATCAGTGGAAGCCATGACTGCGTAGCATTTAAGCACATCCATATATACCTTCATCTCTTGTACTGGACTAACATGAATGTATAGCCTGTATTTTCTATGCAAAATATTTAGTGCTTTCTCCTCTGTGGATGATGTTTCGTGCTAGCAGAGTGAGCTGAAAGCTATTTAGAATAGTAAATTTAGTGGAAAAGTGACAGCTCTGGTTCAGAGATCTCTGGCTGTTCATGCTAGTTTATGTTGAGCCCAATGAACAAGAATGATTTAATGGTGCTTAAAACTTTAATTAGGGTTCTAACCAATCTTTCTGCTTTCTATAATTTCCTTGTCTATATTATGAATGTCTGTTGGAAAGTCATAAATTAATACATCCAGGATAAACCATTTACTAATGCACAACTTTCAGAAAAGTAAACCATAGAAGGATCTCTCTTACCCTGCTCACGCTCCATCAGTACTCTTACCTAACTCTTCAAATGATAGCTTTATGGTGGCATTGTCTGAGCATGGTTAATATATCTTGGTGCAATTAATATGACCCTAACTATGACAGAAGAATCGGAAGCACATTTCAGTTCAGAGATCACTCCAGTGCTTTAATTGCTTTGGCTGAAGTGCAGGGCACATGATGCTCCTTCCTGTACCTCACTACCTCATTTTACAGTTATCTACTCAAGTAATTCATTAACAAAACAATAACATAATTTATCAGTTTGATGCAGTAAGTAGCTTTCAAATAACTTTAGCTCCAGTGAGCATGACACAAAGTTGAATGTTTTGTGGAATAGCGAGTCTTTCCTATATAGATGCTTTGGAATAATGATGATGATTGTTTATGTATTTGTAGGATATTTCTGTATTATCCTTTATGTCTCTAGCTAGTTTAATCTCATTTTGTGCCTTAGCCTTTCTAATTGTGTGTCAGGGCTGTCCTTACTTCTACTCACTGCCAGCTGCTTATGGTCCCAATGGACCATCATAGCAGCCAGGAATAGCTGCAGCTCACTGGCACTAGGGCTACATTCCCTTTCCACTGACCATATGCCTTACATGTCCCCAGCCTCTACACAAGGGCTGTGAGTGGGTGTGGTTTTTAGAGCCTGTGTTTTTCAGAGATCCAGTTGGGTTCCCCCTGCTGGCAACCCACCAGATTACTGTGAGGGAATCCAGCCACTGGGTCTAGATGTTTTAAGCTGCACTGGGGCTTAGGGCATGTCTACACTACAAAATTAGGTCGAATTTATAGAAGTCGGTTGTTTAGAAATCATTTTTATGCAGTCAATTGTGTCCCCACATAAATGCTCTAAGTGCATTAAGTCGGCGGACTCCGTCCACAGTACCGAGGCTAGCGTCGACTTCCGGAGCATTGCACTGTGGGTAGCTATCCCACAGTTCCCGCAGTCTCCGCCACCCATTGGAATTCTGGGTTGAGATCTCAATGCCTGATTAGGCAAAAACAGTGTCGCGGGGGATTCTGGGTACATGTCATCAGCCTCCCCCCATGAGAGCAACGGCAGACAATCGTTTCACACCTTTTTTCCTGGGTTCCCTGTGAAGACAACATACCATGGCAAGCATAGAGCCCACTCAGCTCAGCTCACCGTCACCATATGTCATCTGGGTGCTGGTAGACGTGGTACTGCATTGCTACACAGCAGCAGCTAATTGCCTTTTGGCAGTAGACGGTGCAGTATGACTGGTAGCCGTCATCGGCTATCTGGGTGCTGGCAGACGTGGGACTGCATTGCCATACAGCAGCAGCTGCTTGCCTTTTGGCAACAGATGCTGTATTACGATTGGTATCCGTCGTCGTGGTACTCCTCAGTGAGTTCGGTCAGAGGTGCCTGGGCAGACATGTTTTGTCTCCTGGAGACTCAGTCCTGCCGGCAGTCCTATTGTACCATCTTGACGATGATGGCTAGCAATAGTAATGCAGCATTTTCTGCCAAGCACCCAGAAGATGCCGATGGCTGTCAGTCATGCTGCACCGTCTGCTGCCAGCCTAAGATGTAAAAGATAGATGGACCAGATTTGTTCTGTATTCATTTGCTTCCCCCTCCCTCCATGAAATTGATGGCCTGCTAAACCCAGGGCTTTGAGTTCAATCTTTGGGGGGGGGGGGGGGCATTCTGTGTGACAGTTGTTTGTGTTTCTCCCTGATGCACAGCTACCTTTGTTGATTTTAATTCCCTGTAAGCCATGTCATCAGTCATCAGTCGCCCCTCCCTCCCTCCGTTTCGCAGCTTTTTTGAGCCCAGACGCCATAGGACTGGGATCATGGAGCCCGCTCAGATCACTACGGCAATTATGAGCACTATGAACACCACGCGCATTATCCTGGAGTATATGCAGAGCCAGAACATGCCAGGAGGCAACTGCAGCGCGGCAACGAGAGTGATGAAGAAATAGACATGGACATAGACTCTCACAAAGTATGGGACCCAGCAATGTGCAAATCATGGTGTTAATGGGGCAGGTTCATGCCGTGGAACACCGATTCTGGGTCTGGGAAACAAGCAGAGACTGGTGGGACTGCATAGTGTTGCAGGTGTGGGACGATTCCCAGTGGCTGTGAAATTTTCACATGCGTAAGGGCACTTTCATGGAACTTTGTGAGTTGCTTTCCCCTGCCCTGATGCACCAGAATACCAGGATGAGAGCAGCCCTCACAGTTGAGAAGAAAGCGGCGATAGCCCTGTGGTAGCTTGCTACACCAGACAGCTACCGGTCAGTCGGGAATCAATTTGGAGTGGGCAAATCTACTGTAGGGGCTGCTGTAGTCCAAGTAGCCAATGCAATCAAAGAGCTGCTGATATCAAGGGTAGTGACTCTGGGAAACATGCAGGTCATAGGGAATCCCATTGCAGCAAAGCCATCCACTAACTCTGGTGGGGCGATAGACGGAACCCATATCTCTATCTTGTCACCGGAGCACCAAGCCAGCGAGTACATAAACCGAAAAAGGTACTTTTCAATGGTGCTGCAAGCCCTGGTGGATCACAAGGGATGTTTCACTAACATCAACGTGGGATGGCCGGGAAAGGTACACGATGCTTGCATCTTCAGGAATTCTGATCTGTTTCAAAAGCTCGAGGAAGGGAATTTCTTCCCGGACCCAGAAAATAATCATTGGGGATGTTGAAATGCCTATAGTTATCCTTGGGGATCCAGCCTACCCCTTAATGCCATGGCTCATGAAGACGTACACAGGCAGCCTGGACAGTAGTCAGGACCTGTTCAACTATAGGCTGAGCAAGTGCAGAATGGTGGTAGAATGTGCATTTGGATGTTTAAAATCGCGCTGGCGCAGTTTACTGACTCAGATAGACCTCAGCGAAACCAGTATCCCCATTGTTACTGCAGGTTGCTGTGCGCTCCACAATATCTGTGAGAGTAAGGAGAAGACATTTATGGCAGGGTGGGAGGTTGAGGCAAATCGCCTGGCTGCTGATTACGTGCAGCCAGACACCAGGGCAATTAGAAGAGTACAACAGGGCTCGGTGCGCATCAGAGAAGCTTTGAAAAGCAGTTTTGTGACTGGCCAGCCTATGGTGTGAAACTTGTTTGTTTCTCCTTTATGAACCTCCCCCCTGGTTCACTCTACTTCCCTGTAAGCTAACCACCCTCCCCTCCCCCCTTCTAGTACCACTTGCAGAGGCAATAAAGTCATTGTTACTTCACATTCATGCATTCTTTATCAATTCATCACACAAATAGGGGGATAACTGCAAAGATAGCCCAGGAGGGGTGAGGGAGGAGGTAAGGACAAGAATACACTGCACTTTAAAACTTTAACACTTATTGAAGGCCAGCCTTCTGATGCTTGGGCAATCCTTTGGGGTGGAGTGGCTGGGTGGCCGGAGGCCTCCCCACCACATTCTTGGGCGTCTGGGTGAGGAGGCTGCAGAACTTGGGAAGGAGGGCTGTTGGTTACACAGGGGCTGTAGCAGCGGTCTCTGCTCCTGCTGCCTTTCCTGCAGCTCAACCATACACTGGAGCATATCAGTTTGATGCTCCAGCAGCCGGAGCATCGACTCTTGCCTTCTGTAGGCAAGCTGACACCACCTATCCTCTTGAACCTGCCACTTGCTCTCTTCAGCCCGCAATTCAGCCCGCCACCTCTCCTCTCATTCATATTGTGCTTTTTTGCACTCTGACTTGTCTGCCTCCACACATTCTGCTGTGCTCTGTCAGCGTGGGAGGACATCTGGAGCGCCGAGAACATATCATCCCAAGTCTGCCGTTTTCTCCTTCTAATCTTTGCTAGCCTCTGTGAAGGAGAAACATTTGCGGCTGGTGGAGGAAAAGGGAGAGGTGATTAAAAAGACACATTTTAGAGAACAATGGGTACACTCTTTCATGTTAAATTTTGCTGTTCAGATTACACAGCACATGTGCTTTCGGTATAAGGTCGCATTTTTCCTCTTGTATTTAGGGCCTGCCGGTTTGGTGTGAGAAATTACTCACGCAGTGCCAGCCAACAGAATTCGGCTTGCAGGCAGCCATGGTAAGCCACAGTCTTTTGGCTTTTTTAACCTTCATAACAACACACACAAACCCAACTAACCCCCCTCCCCCCCAATTCTCTGGGATGATCACTTCACCCCTCCCCCCCACCGCGTGGCTAACAGCGGGTAGGGTGACCAGATGTCCCGATTTTATAGGGACAGTCCCGATTTTTGGGTTTTTTTTCTTATATAGGCTCCTATTACCCCCCTCCCTCTGTCCCGATTTTTCACATTTGCTGTCTGGTCACCCTAACAGCGGGGAATATTTCTGTTCAGCCGAGCAGGAATGGGCACCTCTGAATGTCCCTTAATAAAATCACCCCATTTCAACCAGGTGACCGTGAATGATATCACTCTCCTGAGGATAACAAAGAGAGATAAGGAATGGATGTTGTCTGCATGCCAGCAAACACCGGGACCATACGCTGCTATGCTTTGTTATGCAAGGATTCCAGACTACGTGCCTACTGGCCTGGCGTGGTAAAGTGTCCTACCATGGCGGACAGGATAAGGCAGCCCTCCCCAGAAACCTTTTGCAAAGGCTTTGGAAGTACATGAAGGAGAGCTTTCTGGAGATGTCCCTAGAGGATTTCTGCTCCATCCCCATACACGTTAACAGACTTTTCCAGTAGCTGTACTGGCCGCAATTGCCAGGGCAAATTAATCATTAAACACACTTGCTTTTAAACCATGTGTAATATTTACAAAGGTACACTCACCAGAGGTCCCTTGTGTGCCCTCAGGGTCTGGGAGCACGCCTTGGATGAGTTTGAGGGTTACTGGTTCCAGGTCCAGGGTGATAAACATATCCTAGCTGTTGGGGAAACCCGTTTCTCCGCTTCCTTGCTGTGAGCTATCATCGTCTTCCTCATCCCCCAAACCCACTTCCATGTTGCATGATTCTCCATTGATGGAGTCAAAGCACAGGGTTAAGGTGGTGGTGGCTGCACCCCCTAACATGGCATGCAGCTCCGTGCAGAAGCAGCATGTCTGCGGCTCTGCCCTGGGCCTTCCGTTTGCCTCTCTGGCTTTGTGGTAGGCTTGCCTTAGCTCCTTAATTTTCACGCAGCACTGCTGTGCTGCACTTCTGTGGGTCCCTGTTATGGCCTCTGTCCTTCATGCCCTTTGAGACTTTTTCTAATGTTTTGGCATTTCGTTTACTACAACAGAGTTCAGCTAGTACTAATTCGTCTCCCCATATGGCGAGCAGATCCCGTACCTCCCATTCGGTCCATGCTGGAGCTCTTTTGCGATCCTGGGACTCCATCATGGTTACCTGTATTGATGAGCTCTGCGTGGTCATCACCTGTACTCTCCACGCTGGGCAAACAGGAAATGAAATTCAAAAGTTAGCAGGGCTTTTCCTGTATGCCCCGGTCAGTGCATCTGAGTTGAGAGCGGTCACAATGAAGCACTGTGGGATAGCTCCTGGAGGCCAATACCGTCGAATTCCATCCACACTACCCCAAAGCCGACCCGGAAAGGCCGATTTCAGTGATAATCCCCTCGTCGGAGGTGGAGTAAAGAAATTGGTTTAAAGGGCCCTTTAAGTCGAAAAAAAGGGCTTCGTGGTGTGGACGTGTCCAGGCTTAATTCGATTTAACGCTGCTTAATTCGACCTAAACTCATAGTGTAGACCAGGCCTTAGAAGGCTGCAGCACTTTTTCATCCCTTGGCTTCTCTGGCATATTTCCTGGGCACTGACTCTGTCGCCTCTCTCTTCCTGAGCACCCCTCAGTCCTCCTGCCTTACGCCAGTGTCTCTCAGCCTTTCCAGACTACTGTACCTCTTTCAGGAGTCTGATTGATCTTGCATACCCCCAAGTTCCACCTCATGTCAAAACTACTTGCTTACAAAGGGGTCACAACACACTATTACTGAAAAATTGCTTACATTCTCATTTTTACTATACAATTATAAAATACATCAATTGGAATATAAATATTGTACTCATATTTCAGTGTATAGTACATAGAACAGCATAAACACATCATTGTCTGTATGAAATTTTAGTTTGTATGGACTTCGCTAGTGCTTTTTATGTAGTCTGTTGTAAATATCTAGGCAAATATCTAGATGAGTTGATGTACTCCCGGAAGACCTTTTTGTACCCCCAGGTGTACACATACCCCTGGTTGAGAACCAATGTCTTAGGCCACCAACATCAGTACTGACTCCCAAGATCTCCAGAAGATTGAACAAACACTCTTCCAGAACTGCACCGCAAGTGTGAGCCTTCTGGTTTACCAGTTAACTCTCTCAGAAGACCCAAAGTATTTGTAAAGCCTATAAGACAAAACAGAAACTTTACCCAAAATCTAACACGTTATTGCTTTCACTCAACATATAAAACACAAGACACTCCACATCACAGAACACAGCAAACATCCTAACCTCAGAGCCCCTCACTAGCTCATCCTTCACTTGGGAGACGTTGAAGACCATCTGTGTCCAGGTGGGTCCCCTCCCTCATGCAGGCCCCAACATATTGGGTTGCTACTCTCTCCTCCTGAGCTTGGAGAAAAATGGTCCCTAAAAGAACAGTTCCTGTCCTGTTTATAACTTTTTGCCTCCTCTGGCAGGTGACATCCTGCTAAGCTTCCTCGAGCAATCACAGGTGATTCTGGTGCCGAGGTGATCTCTCCCCAGCTGAACCAGTTCTCCAGGTTGGGAGCTGTCAAGGCTGAGTCCCCACTCTGGCACTTCGAGTGCAGAAGGTGGGAGACCACAAGGACTCTAAAAATTAATACTTGCCACTCCAGGCTTGTATTAAACTCCCAAGGTTACAGCTTTTCTCTGACCTTGGATTGATAGATGCTGCCACCACCGAAGTGCAAAACCCCCTTGAGAGACAAGGAAGGCTCACTTGGTAATTCCTTCTTGTGGGGTACCCTCAAGCCCTTTCACTCCCCCCTTTGGAGAAGAGCTGAGAAAAAAGAAAAACATCAGCTGTTGCCACCAGCTAATTAAAAAAAACAACACATATGCACAAACCTCTTAAGACACAGAACTTCAATCCTGTTCTTAAAAAAGGTAAATTTTATTAAAAGAAAAAAAAAAGAAAATAATCTGGAAACTCAGGCTATTGCTAGATTTTAAAGGCACAAATACAAGGATTAAGCACCAAAAATAACTTTCTTAAGGTCCAGCTTAAAGTTACAAGTAAAACAAAAGCACCTGGGTTAGCATAAAGGAATCCACAAACCATAAAGAAATAAAAGGGATAAACCTAATTGCGTCTTCCTAAACTTTTCCTAATCTACTTACATACCTGGGGTTTTAAATGAGTAGGTATGCGACTGATGACTTTTTCATACCTGGTGCAAGCTTTTCACCATTGCTGCTCTGTCCCCCTCTTCCCGGGAGAACCGCCAGACAGACAGACAAAGGAGTTTTTTTTCCTCAGTATTAAAGTTCTAGACCTCCCATTGACTCTTTTGGTCAGGTACCTTCTCACTTCCTTTTACCTATGCATAGCAGTGAGACTTTTTAACCCTTTACAGGTAAAGCAAGTAGAGAACAGCTACCAAAAGGGATGTTATAGCTAACTGGCTGGCTGGGTGTCCATAAAAGGGAGCTATCCCCCCCCACTTCATTTTTCACAGGAACCAATCTATTGTTAATAACTATGCCATTTTGATGGGAGAACACAATGTCAACAACCCTCTTTCTTTATTCTTTTGCCACCAGCCTTTGGCATTTCAACCCAGTATGGAGGCAAACAGACAACAGAGAAGGTGAAAAGCTGCATCTTCAAAATGGAGTTTGTAGCTTAGTAAAGAGACAGGCAATTCATAACCTTTCATGAATTTTATAAACTGTACAGATTCCTCAAACCATCACATATCCAAGAAGAATTCCCCAGTGGTTTGAGCCATGGGCTTTACTTTCTTTTGACATCAGCAAAGCCAGTGTAAAGGAAATGTAGCAAAACAATAGCCTGCTTGCCATAGTGTCAGTGTCTCTTTTGTTTGTGGGTGTACATGGCGAGAGGCTTTTAGTAGCTAACTCACGTATGGTAGTTTGTTTAGATGAGCAGCCTGCAATGGAACTGGAATATGGATAAGAAAGAGACAGTGTGATTTTATGGAAAGATGGAGGTTAACGAAATGTGTCCTATTCCTGGCAGACAGAACACTGGACTGGGACTATGGAGATCTGGACCCTATTCCTGGCTCTGCCACTGGCCTGCTGGGTGACTTTGAACATGTCATTTCCCATTCCTCAATCTATAAAATCAGCATAAGGATTCTAATCCTCTCTGCAAAGTGAGATCTGAGATCTACTGAAGAAAATCTATATAAGAGCTAAGTATTATTATTTAATAACATAAAACTGGTGCTGCTTTTTGAAACATTCTCACAGTCCACACAACTTGTTTTCTAACATGCCACCATTTGTCAATAAGGCAATCAAGAGAAACAAGGGGCTGTGTGAAGGACGTATGATATTCAATCAATAATTTGCATGTCACCTAACATTTTGAGTAATTTTTCCCCTTTAAACATTCTGAAAATTGGGAATCACATTTTATTTGAGTGAATGTAGTACTTTCAGGATGCTCTCTCTTCTGAGTCTCAAGAGATAATATTTGTCACATGTTTCAGTGGTTGCTATAATAAATATTCATTTTGTTTAAGTCATCCTCTGTTTCTCTCCCCATTTATTTATTTTTGCAATGCGAAGTAAATAGTCACCGATTACCTCTGTTAATAAGCACAATGTGAAATAGGGTTGAGACTAAGCAGCTTTGACCTGCACACCTTATACAAGATATCAAGTTAGGATCCTTTTAAATTTACGTTGACTATCAACTCAATATAGTCATGTTTTGGTTTCTTTCCAAAAAGACAGCATTGATGGGGGTGGTAGTGTATGGCAAATGTACGTCGAAATTCAGGAGGCAAAGACTAAAACAACTCAAATGTGTTCACAGCTACACATTTTAGTGTGAATAAAATGGTAACCCCCAATGACTTTTGTCAATTTGCTGTTCACAGTATTTACATGACAAATCTCTTCCCCCACAAAAGAAAAATATATATAAATCTAAAAATAAAAATTGTGTGTTGTAAGAAGCTCACAATTTCCTCCTACTGAAGATGAAAGTCTATTGAGGGGAGAGAAAGAGTGGCAGCTAGAGAGGCAATGGCAGAATAAAAGGAGAGGAGAGGAAAGAAGCAGCATGAGGCATAGTATCAGAAGGATGAGAGAAGCTTTGCTTGCTTGCTTGCTAAGAAGGAGTGTAATACTAACCAAGCAGAATCAGATTACAATATGACCCTGAAGTCCTTCCGAGCAAGAGGATCCTTTCTGAGGGGTAGCTTTTAAGCCTCCTCTCCCACCTTATCAATTACAGACTCTGCAGAGCTGGGCTCCACAAGCCTCTTCCTAGCAGTAGGAAGCAGATTCCTCTCATGGGAAGGACCTGTAACCTCCTCACAAATAGCAGCAGACAGAAGCTAATGCAGTGTGGAGTCCTGCACCCTCCTTGTTGACTGTGGCTATGTCTTCACTTAAATCTTATGCAGTTCTGGAGCTTTCCTGTTAGAAGCACTGCTAAGTTCATGGCACATCTTGGGACTACAAATACTTTAAGGGAAAGGGCATGCCTGGGGCCACTAATGAGCAACTCTCTAGAGGTAAATGAGCAGAAATAAGCCTGGCAGTCAGACTGTATGACCTTGCAGTGGAGAAGGAGGGGATGTGAACTTGTGCAAAGTTATATCAAACCTAAAAGTGATTAGGGGAAGAGTAAAGGCTTGGATCTCTTCTTGTTCAGTCTGAGCTGGTTCTCCCTTCCCTCTTCCTCGTTACTATAAACGGAGAAAAAGAACTTTTTAAAAGATTAAATAAATATTTGCTACATTTTCATATTTTCATTTCCTTAAATAAGGGGAATGAGTGAATAATTTACAAAACTCTCAGAGGTGCTTTGAGATGCACACAACTTCTAACTTACTATAACAATGACATGCTGCTAAGAAAGAACAGAACAGGTTATCTTTTTCTTGCCATCTCCTTAAAACTACTCATTCCCATATTGACCCCCAGACAGAGAAGAGTTGGGCGGGAGGGGGAGGGAAGGGGGAGAGTAGATCCAGACTGATTTATTTTTTAATCAGCAGAGCCACTCATTAAATTTCCCCGCATCTCAAGTTATAGTCATTGACAGGGTAGAAGGAAAATTTTATAGGCAAAGAAATTTCATTGTCAAAACTAACTTGAGGGCTAGTTATTTTGTATCATTTTCCATTTTCAAAGCAGTCTGTTTTCTCATTGCAATCTGAATATTGCAAACAGACACAAAAACTGATGTATTGCAGCCACTGACGATACTTTTGTAAGTGTTTTTTTCCAATCACAATGAGTCTTGGTGGAATTTTAACACCTGTTGTCTCATACCTTTGTCTTACTCTCCAAAAGTTTTGTAACTGGACTGATTACAGAATTGATCTGAACTTGATGGGGAGGATGGCAGGCAGGCAGGATATGATTTGAGTCCAGCAAACAAGTGATAAAACCATTCTACTCGTCGTTGCTGCTGTTGCTGCTGCTGCTATTTTTGAAGGTCTATATTGGAATCATCAAGTTAAAAACTAAATCCAACACACTAGTTTTAACACAAACGTTAAAACAGCTACCTCATTTGCCATAACTCACTGGCATCTCAACCATGTTGTACATTTTGTACTTTTGATGCTACCTGTATACATTACAAACATAGAAGTGAATAAATTAAAATTGAATGTTACTAAGTCAAGAAATTTCTAAACTATTCAGTATTTTTGATGTTACCCATAAGCATGTAATAGAATTAATGAACAAATTAAAATTTAAGGCAACCCCAAAAAATTAAAATAGAAAATACTACATATTTATAAGATTGCCAACAGTATCAGAGTGGAAACACCATTATCTTCTGCAATTCTTGGACTTTAATGTGCTTGATAGACCAACCTTAATGTCCATTCTGTCTGTTCAGGTATTTACACAGCATCTGAGCATATCCAAAATAGTTAAAAACAGAAATAGTAATAATATCTTTGTTTCTCTCTTCCTTCCTTCACAGCTTGTAGGAGGATGCTAGTGTTTTACATTACTCTTTTCCTTTTTTATGTTATTTTAAAGATGTATCTAAGGCCATGTCTACACTACCACTTATGTTGACAAATCTTATGTCACTCAGGGGTATGAAAAAAACACCCTCCTGAGCAACGTAAGTTTCACCAGCATAAGTGATAGTGTACACAGCGCTATGTTGGCAGGAGAGCTCATTGGAGGTGGTTTAATTATGTTGACAGGATTGCTCTATCATGTTGGGATAGAGCGACAACATGAGAGATCTTACAGTGGCGCAACTGCATCGGTACAGCTGTGCCGCTGGCAGGTCTCCAGCGTAGACAGCCTAAATCACGTAGACTGCTTTGAAAAGCCCAGCTACAACATTTTAAAAAGAGGACCTGATTTTCAAGATGCTAACTTCAGCTAAGAGTACTAATCTGCCATTTAAGTCAGTGGAAGTTCCGAGGGCTCATCACCTCTGAAAATCAGGTGAAAAGTGATACTATTACTAAAATTAAAGTCTAAATTACAAAGCGATGAACATGTATAGTGGGAGGGCGAGAAGATAAAATTGTTTTCAAATAATTATCTATATTTTGAGAATTAAGGTTCAGTCCTAATACAGCCATTTTTTTTATAAGATTGTCATTTTGTCTTAATGGTATTTACTTATATCTCATTTTTTCTAGCATCCAGTATTAAAGCTTTCAAGATTTCCTAATGGAAGACTTAACCTAAATCTTGTGATTTGAGCCAGAATCCATATTAATGTATCATTCATTATGAAATCCTAATAGAAAAACAGTATGAATAAGTAACATTTGTTTTCTGATAGCACTACTTAAATGGTAAGAAGGAAAATAATTGTGTTTGATCACAAAGGAACATTTCCCAGTACAAATAAAATAATTACATGATCAACAGCAGCCAGTGAGGTATTAAATATAGGATAAATTGTAAACTGGCCAATTTACAATGTGATAACTTTAATATATTATCCTCCACACTTGCTTACACACAAGACTTTAGTCCACTTAGAAGAGGACATGAAATTTTGTGATGAACTCAGTGTAACCACCGATATAGTACAGAAAGACTATAAAGCCAAATATCAAGTAGTGGTGTTTAGAAACTAAAGCAAATTTAACATAGGTAGCTAGAGAAACTGGCAGGCAGCAGGGTTACAAGAAACTCTTATTACTGCAGAAGGATTGCTTTTACTTGGGAGTATGCAGGAGCTGAAGACAATCGGTTGGTTTCCTCTCTCTTATGTCAGTTATACACTAGTTACTGTAGCTGACAGGCCCAAAGTCTGCTGCTATCCAAGGGTACTAAAAGTAAGAACTCTTAGCAAGATATTTAAATAGTTAGGAATTCGTAAAGGCATGGTTCACTATTTGCTATACTAGTCACTTGTCCAACAAAGACACTCACAAAGTTGCCAGCAAGAAACAAGCTTCTTTGTTTTCTTAATCAAAGAAACTATGTATCTTTTTAGCACAATGAACAGAGACTTATCCAAGAGTTTTCACTGATGTCTTAGGGTATCATCATATGTCATAGGCCCCTATACATGGTACTGAAAGACAGTTCATCTCCAAATTTTATTTATTTTGGGTATTTATGGAACAAAAGATAAGGAAAGGATTATTTAATTCTTGGTCTACCGCGCCATAGGCTGGACGCACATAAGAACAGCCATACTGGGTCAGACCAACCGTTCATCTAACCCATCATCAGGTCTTCTGACAGTGGCCAATAGCAGATGCTTCAGATGGAATGAACAAAAAAGGACAATTATCAAGTGATCCATTCCTTGTTGTTCAGTCCCAGCATCTGGCAGTCAGAGGCTTAGGGATACCCAGAGCAGGGGTTGCATCCCTAACCATCTTGGCTAACAGCCACTGATTGACCAGTGATCCATAAGATGGATCTGTCCTCCATTGGAAGATACAATCTCAGCTGTTCTGAAGGCTGCAGCTAAAATGAAGGTGATAGCAACACTGAGTCCTTCAGCTAAATACTATGCAGTACTGATGAGCTCTGAAATGAAGATCCTCGGCAGCAAATACAGAAGTCTCCATTGGTGATGTGGTATATTGAAAACTGTTACAATTTCAAGCTCTCTTTTAAACCTTAAGGGATTTCCTAGTCCTGCTTGCAGGCCAGGAAGTTCTGTAGGGAAGAGTATAATCAGAGTCAGCCTGCAAAGAGCCAACCTACAGCAAAGTGAGGTGACTTGTGCCTCTCTGTTTTAAAGGGGGTATTTTGCTTTGTTCTCTCTATTCTTGTGTGGTATTCTGCATTCTAAGAAACAGAGAAATGTCATGTTGCAGTCTTCCAGCAAGAGCATTTTATGTTTTTTAATCTAACTTCTCCCTTTGTATGTCATGAAACATAACACCAATTGTTGCAAAATAATGGACTTTCATGGGAATGTGGAAGACCACTCTTTCGGGGTGAAATAACAAGAGAAGAGAAGCAAAGCAATACAATTATTCTAATAAATAAAACCTACAAAACAAATTAACAAACATTTATATCAAGTTTATTATTTTAGTGAGGTTTTAAACCATTAATGTCATAACCAGTAAACAGATTTCATTATGTTTAGCATTAACATATTATGAAATAACTTGTAATTTTTATAATATTTTATATTCATAAACAATACCCATTAGTTAATTTTCAAGATCACAACGTATCAGTCATACTGGCTATCTTGAATGGGATTTAAATACAACTCCAAAAGACATAATAAGGACTCGTATATTTTACTTCTTTTAATGTTGATGCTTTCTCTATTACACTTAATGAAAACATTCAATTAAGCAAAAATTTGCCAGAACAGAAAATGTCACTGGAAAGTAATGATATTAATGAATTAATTTACTGAGAAATGCAAAGACATTAGCTCATGAATCTCTTAAAATTACCAAAGACTAAATAATATCATTAATGGATTATTATTCTTTTTTGGGGATTGTTATTATGAATATTTTTCCTTAAATAAATTATAACTGAACTGTTAATATGTGGATGAGTTGCTTGGTTGGTTGGTTTTAAGTCTTTTGTGAATATAGAGGTTATGAAAGATACAGCTGTCTGATCCTTCCTGGAAATCTATCACAACCCTTATTGAAGCTATGGGGAACCCTTACTGATGGAAGACTAGAACCCAGCAGACTATGAAGTAATTCAGTCTTTTAGTTCTGTATAGTTGTCTGATTGACTTAGCCAAGGATAACCTGGAGTCAAGGGTTATACTAGCACAATACAGCACAGAAGAGCTTGTGCAATTTAGCAGTAGGAGTTTCCAAAGAGCTTAGCGTTGGTTTCTATTGACTTCAAACAGGAGCCATGTTAGGGCTGATACCAGATACTTCGGAAAATCCAACCCCCGAAGTTCAATAAAAACCATCAGATTTAGCTGAATATCATCAGTCCAGATTTTAATCTAAGACACAGAATATGCCATGCTGAGTATCTTTTAAGAAGGGGAGGGGGGGAATGGGAGAGTGGAGAACCAAACCAAAAACATGCCACAGTGTTTACAATTACACATAGTATATTTTCAAGGTATGCTACAGCACGTAATCTGGAGCCCCATATCCTAGCAACTGCACATGAAAAACTCCCATTGGCTTCCAATGGCAGTTGTGTGCATGCCACTGATGAGATAATCAGGCCTATGAGGTTATTTTCAATGTGCCTTGTGCTTTTTCTATTAGGTACAGAGACCTTTATCTTTTTATCTGTCTTGTCTATTTAGATTCCAAGTTTTTTGGTACAGGGGTTGTTTTCACTCAGTTTGTATGGCATAGTGGGGTCTTGATCTTCACTGGGACCTCTTGGAGCTATCATAATAAAAAAAAAAAAAATTCTGTAGGTGACAGAGGACTTGGAAGTACACCTTATGATAAGTGTTCATGCTTGCTTGTCTGTGCCCAGTCAAATGTGCTAGCCAATGAAGTGGGAGCATGGGCACACCTTTTAACTTCACCTCTACCTGGATATAACGCTGTCCTTGGGAGCCAAAAAAAATCTTACCGCGTTATAGGTGAAACTGCGTTATATTGAACTTGCTTTGATCCACCGGAGTGCGCAGCCCCACCCCCATGGAGCACTGCTTTACTGTGTTATATCCGAATTCGTGTTATATTAGGTCGCGTTATATCGAGGTAGTGATGTACCTCTCCCTACCCACTTTGTGAGTGTCTGGCAACTGGATATGCAGGGCACACGTAGCTCTTATGCTTAGAGTAGGGTGACCAGACAGCAAGTGTGAAAAATCGAGACAGGGGGTGGGGGATAATAGGATCCAATATAAGAAAAAGACCCAAAAATCGGGACTGTCCCTATAAAATCAGGACATCTGGTCACCCTAGCTTAGAGTGAGCAGGATCTGGAATTTTGCCCAGCTACTGTACATGGGGCACAAGGGGCCCTTTGATTTCCTCTCCAGTGCACATCCGGCCCTTAGTAGTTTGTCAGTTGTTTGAGATTCCTAAGAATTAAGTTGCTGTAAAAGTATACATCAGTATTACAAATCTGTTATTTTTTTAAAGTCTAAATGTATTAAAAGCTCCCAGTAATGTGCAATGTATTAAAAGTTTTCTGCACAAGTAACTTAAGCACTATGGGTAATGCAGAGTTCTTCTGAGATTGACCTTTTAAGCTCTTCACAGTGATTTAAAATTGTTTATCAAATTAATATTTTTGGCATCTGTGTCTGTGAGTTCAAGGAAAGTACATCTGATGCTACCAATTATTTCTATTGAATAGTCCTATCCTAACCCATCTCCTAGAACTGGAAGGGACCTTGAAAGGTCATCGAGTCCAGCCCCCTGCCTTCACTAGCAGGACCACGTACTGATTTTGCCCCACATCCCTAAGTGGCCCCCTCAAGGATTGAACTCACAACCCTGGGTTTAGTAGGCCAATGCTCAAACCACTGAGTTATCCCTCCCCCCGGCTCTTGTATTATCAGATACCTAAAAGGACATAAAAGGGATGACAACATATTTAGGCTGCTTAATTTTTCTAAATTTTCAGAAGCATGTTTGCATATATATGCTTTTGAACTGATGAAGCCTAAATCAGCAAACAAATGCATCAGACTTTTGAAATGCACAGGTTCAACAGATTTTTGGCTGAAATGGGTCGTGATTTGCCCAAATTTCACTCATGATTGTGTTTAATTTTGTACAGGAAAAGAAAAATAAAGAAAATGGAACACTGAAAAATACTTATTCCTCCAGTTCACTGAGTGCTTCCTAGTACATTGATTTGTCACTACCAAGCTATTTTAGTGCACATGTTGCTTGAATGCTTTTCAAAATGTGGTTAATAAATGTGTCATTATGCAAATGTTTACTATTATTGTTACAGACTGAATTTGTCTCAATTATGTTGCTTCTCTCCCAACAGCTTGCAAAAATACATACGCTATCCATCTGCTTAATAGCTGACTAATGTCACAGTGGTGTTTTGTGTTGATAGTGGTACAATAGGTGTGTCTGGTTACACTGGTCTACAATTTTTGAGAAGTCGTCTGCTTCAGAGATAAAGTGTGCTATTTATTATGTATTTTGATGTGCTGAATTCAAATATGACAATTAAAACAACTGAGTGGCTACTGTTTCTAAGATATTTAAGTTTTTACATTTTATGTCTATGTATATTGTGTAGATAGAGTTTTAATCATAAATTGTAAACCTAGATCTTTTCATGTGTTTAGGGTTGCTTTACATGATAATATTTCACCTGTCCTGTTTATGTAATACTTTAAAAATCAGCAAAAGGGTTATATAAATAAAATTTATTATGAAACAAAAGGCAAAAAAATATTATGTACATAGTTTAGTCCTATTCAGTGTCTACTCAGCGCTTCTTGGCTTGTCTCTTGTATTCATTAAATGGAGCATCTCTTGTCACTGTCCAGCAATACTCTGCAAGCACTGATGGGCTCCATTTGCCCTGATAGCGTTTCTCCATTGTTGCAATGTCTTGATGAAATCGCTCGCCGTGCTCGTCGCTCACTGCTCCACAGTTCGGTGGAAAAAAATCTAGATGAGAGTGCAAAAAATGTATCTTTAGTGACATGTTGCAACCGAGGCTTTTGTATGCCTTGAGGTTTTCCACCAACAACCTGTAGTTGTCTGCCTTGTTGTTTCTGAGAAAATTTATTGCCACTAACTTGAAGGCTTTCCATGCCCTCCTTTCCTTGCCACGCAGTGCATGGTCAAATGCATCATCTCGAAGAAGTTCACGAATCTGAGGACCAACAAAGACACCTTCCTTTATCTTAGCTTCACTTAACCTTGGAAATTTTCCATGGAGGTACTTGAAAGCTGCTTGTGTTTTGTCAATGGCCTTGACAAAGTTCTTCATCAGACCCAGCTTGATGTGTAAGGGTGGTAACAAAATCTTTCTTGATTCAACAAGTGGTGGATGCTGAACACTTCCTCCCAGGCTCCAATGACTGTCGGAGTGGCCAATCTTTCTTGATGTAGTGGGAATCTCTTGCACGACTATCCCATTTGCAGAGAAAACATCAGTACTTTGTGTATCCAGTCTGCAGACCAAGCAAGAGAGCAACAACCTTCAAATTGCCACAAAGCTGCCACCAATGTTGGTCATAGTTTATGCACCTCAAAAGTTGTTTCATGTTGTCATAGGTTTCCTTCATATGGACTCCATGACCAACTGGAATTGATGGCAAAACATTTCCATTATGCAGTAAAACAGCTTTAAGACTCATGTTCGATGAATCAATGAACAGTCTCCACTCATCTGGATCGTGAATGATGTTGAGGGCTGCCATCACACCATCGATGTTGTTGCAGGCTACAAGATCACCTTCCATGAAGTAGAATGGGACAAGATCCTTTTGACGGTCACGGAACATGGAAACCCTAACATCACCTGCCAGGAGATTCCACTGCTGTAGTCTGGAGCCCAACAGCTCTGCCTTACTCTTGGGTAGTTCCAAATCCCTAACAAGGTCATTCAGTTCACCTTGTGTTATGAGGTGTGGTTCAGAGGAGGAGGATGGGAGAAAATGTGGGTCCTGTGACATTGATGGTTCAGGACCAGAAGTTTCATCCTCTTCCTCGTCTGACTCAAGTGAGAATGATTCTGGTGCATCAGGAACCTGCAGTCCTTCTCCGTGGGGTACTGGGCGTATAGCTGATGGAATGTTTGGCTAATGCACAGTCCACTTTTTCTTCTTTGACACACCTTTCCCAACTGGAGGCACCATGCAGAAGTAACAATTGCTGGTATGATCTGTTGGCTCTCTCCAAATCATTGGCACTGCAAAAGGCATAGATTTCCTTTTCCTGTTCAACCACTGGTGAAGATTTGTTGCACAAGTGTTGCAGCATGTGTGTGGGGCCCACCTCTTGTCCTGATCTCCAATTTTGCAGCCAAAATAAAGGTGATAGGCTGTCTTAACTAGAGTGGTTATACTGCACTTTTGTGATGCAAAAGTCACTTCACCACAAACGTAGCAGAACTTATCTGCACTGTTCACACAAGTACGAGGCATCTCTGCTCACTTTGGCTAAACAGAAATGTATCCCTTTGCAAAATCAAACACTGACAAATAAGAGAGCACGACACTGTATGATTTCTAGAGCTGATATAGGGCAATTTGTTCAGCAGAGTGATGTAAGCTTCGTTATGATTGCATCATCCATGACTTCTAGGAATAACATGATGCAATTCATATCATGTATGACGCAATACCAGCTTCAGATTGCATCATTAATTGTTTTGCCTAAAAAGCAAGTACTGTCCAAACCCAGTCATAGATTTATTCATCAATCCAGTCAAAGATGTATTTTAGTCATTTCTGGTTTAAATTGAGATCCCTTCTCTTTATAACTCACTTATCCTCCACCATTCCCAAGTCAAGGGTCATATATACTGACCCAATAACATATCTTGAAAACTAGAGCCAATCAACAATTTGAAGCATCATTTTTGTTCTCAGTGACCCAGAATTAGTAAAGTTTACTACATTTATTTCAGAAGCATTTTGGCTGTAGAGTAGTGTTATTATTTCTGTTTCCTTTGGGTACTGAAACAATTTTTCTATGAAGTTGTGACAAAGTGGGAATGTTCTTAATATTTTCTCTGTGTGTACCTCAGTTTTCCCTATGTGTTACTTATTCAGGTATCTAGGTGATGGGGGAAAGGGTGTGTGATCATTGCAGAAACCCGTAGAGGGCAGGTGTGACTGCCAACTGACTGCTTGGGCACAGAGAATTGCTGACCGTCTGTATCTTGGCAACTGATATCTGGGGCCCATCTCCTGCAAGAATCAGCAGGAGATGCTGGAGAACAAAGGGAAAGGTGCAGACTAGGTAACCCTTTTGCCTGGGAAAGGGACAAAGGACAGCAGAGGAGTAACAGGGGTGTCTGAGGCTGAGCTGCTAGAAGCAAGTCAGTCTCCCGGTTTGGGACTCAAGAGGGAGGGCCCAGGGCATGGAGGGGGAGCATTCTCCAGTCCTGTTTAAACATGAGGTGCCAGTTCTGTAATGTCCCTTGTAAACAAGTGGCCTCCTCCCAGACACCCCCTTATGGTAGCCCTGCAAGTGGTCCCTCATGGGTTACCTAAAGGACTCTAATTAAAGGAGATCCCTGCTGGGGCCACTTTATTGCAAAAAACCTAATGCAAATAGTCTAACACAAAAGTCCCAGAACCTAGTCCATATCACTCCAATGTATATAGTCCTTGTTCTCACCATATCCCAGCCTAGCTTCCATCAAAGCTAGGCTCCTTATCTGTCCTCCACCCTGTCCCTCTGCCAGGATGTCCCTGACAGTCCTTCTGGGGTGCAACCCTGCTCTTCCCATCAGGAACTCCGCTGCCTCTTTGTTGGGATCATCCTCGACAGGGGAGCATCCCCCACTGTCCTGGCCCTCTGACTGTTTCTCTGGATCTGAGTCTCTAGCAAGGATACATCAATGCGTAAGGCCCTCCACTGCTATCCCTTCTTTCTGCCATCTCTGGCCCTTGATTCCAGCTCTCTGGCTTAAAGCTGGCAAGTATCTCCCTCTCTGCTGCTGCTCCTCCTGCCTGCAGCCCTCTCTAGCCCTTGGTCTCTGCCTTGGGGACACCAGCCAGGAAACCCCTTGTATGGCTCCCCGGCCTTCTTCAGCCATTTTTATTTTTCCCTTGTGGGCTTGGTAAAAAAAATTTCTTTGATTTTAAAATTACCTGGTTTACCAAAGTTTTTTTTCATAATCTCTTACTCCTTTACAATGACACACTGATGTCTCTCAAGCACTTCATGTACTTAGTGGGAAGCAATGTCCAAATTAAGATTGACAAAAGAAAATCGACTACCTGATAACTGGAACTAGCCAGTAGAGCCCTGCATTGGGACTATTGTTGGATCCCACTCACACTATTTTGTCAGCGGGTTCCTGAGGCCCTGTGAGATCCCAGTCTCACTGCAGGGCTCTACTAGCCAGCCAATGAAAATAAGCATCCTCTTTCTTGAATTCCCCTATCGAACAGGTGTCCCAGGCCCTTACCTTCCAGTGAAATCAAAGCAAACTGGGAGCAAACAACACATGACATGATCAGGCCCCAACTGGATTTAAGTAAAAACATATCTTGCATTTCTTGACTTTTTAATGTGCAACTTGCTCCTGTAGTGATCTTCATAAAGTTCAATAGAGGCACACAGATGGATCTCCAATATCCATGGCCCACTGATGTACAGTAGTAGTATTCATTAGACCTCTTCTATGCCAGAGTCATAACCTTATTCTCAAATTGCAGATTGATATTGAGAAAGGAGGTGTGATCCCAGAATGAATTTTATATTCAGAAGAGAATTCAGGAAATGGAATATTGTTTTTAGGCCCCTTTCTTATTTAAAAGATAAGTGACTGCTCAATAATGCATTTTCCCCTCAGAGTTCACTAAGATCCTAATCTGCAGGAAATTTTAGGAAACATTACAGAGCCCAGTCCTGCTCCCACTGAAGTCAATGACATAACCCTGGTTAACATCAATGGGAACAGGCTTATATCTGCATAGTATTTTTATAATGCCCATGTCCTTAAATTCCTACAGAATCTCATAGAACTAGAGATATTCACTCTTAGTGATCTTCAGTCATTGTAGCTACTTCATGTCCCACTTCCTCCCCCTCTGTTATATCATCAGGGTTAATCAGTTATTGGATTACCGCAAGAATCCATTAAAACCCAGGACAGTCTCTGATCACATAACATAACGCTACTAATTCTTGATCTAGTAAACCAATCATGAACAAATCAAGAAAAGTTAAATAGAAATGTTAAATACAACAGTGCAGCCATTTATCACTAACCCATGCATAAAGCAAATATAGTGCTACTAATACTCTGGCAATCCATTAAAACAGGGTTGTAAAAGCATGTACAGCATTTCTTTTTCATTCTTTGCTTTCTTTAACAAAATAGAGAGGTGGGGCATTCAGGACCAGGCATATTAATCAATGGTAAGCTTAAAAAGGAAAATAAGGAAGTCTGAAGTTTTTCTCAGTGTATAGTAAAGGCAAAGTTTAGGTCAGCAACAAAGACAACTTTTATATAAAGAACTTTTTTATTTCCACCTCCTTGTTAATAGAGAAATATTCCTGTCTATTTACGTATCCAGCTAAACCAGCTCAATGATCAAAATATTTATTTGAAATGGGAAAACTGCTTTAACTGCAGCAAAGTACCAATGAAACTGAAAATGGTACAAGAGACAGGAGTAAAGCGTTTTTACGTGAACAGCATATGTATTCCAAATGAAAGTTATAAATACAAAGTGACATTCAAAAGAAATGCCTAGCGAGAGGCTGAGTAACTGGGATTGGGGGGGGAGGAAGAGTGGAGGGAAAAAAGGAAATTAGGCTTTTTCTGTATTTATAGCAACCAAAAATTCTCTTTTGTAATTTCACATGTTCATTGGGCCAGAAAAAGTGTGTGATTGAGTTTATAGCTTAGTGTTTAGGGTCTACAGCTGGGATGTAGGACTCCAAGTTTAATTCCCTGACCTAATGACTATTTATCTACATGAAGTGGAATGGCTTCAATAGGAGCCAATGAGAAAGCCCCATCTTAGAATATCCCATCATCCAGTGGGGCTAGGGTACTCTTCTGAGAGGTGGGAGATGTGGGTTCAAATCATTCCTCCAAATCAGAGATTTGACTTCAGATTCTTTTGAGAATGCCTACAGATTGGGCCCTGCAGGTAAGATAGGTAGAGGAATGCCAGGTCTGAAGATCTCATGGGGGTTAGGCATGAGTTAGGCACTAGGCATCAGGACTTGGATGGCCACTGGCAGACCAAGGCACCTAGGGAACTTTAGTACTGGAAAGTTAAATGTCATGGGAATTTAGGCACCTAAAGGGTTAGATGGCAGCTGCGCAGGGGTTTTGAGGATCTAAACTTTGGACTCAGGCTATGTCCCTCCCGTCAGCATAGAGCAGCTACACGGGAGATCTTACAGTAGAATAATTGAACAAAGAATAATTGAACAAGTAAGGCCATGTTTTGAATTCTGTCCATGTGCCATTTTAGAAACCTCAGGCCAAATTCTGCTCTTCTTTACTCTTATGTAAATCCAAAATAATTTAAACTGGTGTTAGATTTGCACTGGAGTGACAGAACAGAAACTGACTCCTATTTTTCTTCTTCTCTCTCCATACTCCCGTCCCCTTACTTTTAAAGAAAGAGAGATAACAGAAATAAGAATGATGCAGAAGAAACTAAGGGTACGTCTGTACTTACCGCCGAACCCGGAGGTAAGCAATCGATCTTCTGGGATCGATTTATCGCGTCTAGACAAGACGCGATAAATCGATCCCAGAAGTGCTCGCTGTCGACACCGGTACTCCTGCTCCGCAAGAGGAATACGCAGAGTCGACGGGGGAGCCTGCCTGCCACGTGTGGACCCGCGGTAAGTACCTTGTAGTTCGAACTAAGATACTTCGACTTCAGCTACGTTATTCATGTAGCTGAAGTTGTGTATCTTAGTTCGAACTGGCGGGGGGGTTAGCGTGGACCAGCCTAAAGATAAGTTGCATGGAAAAGGCAAAGTAAGGGCCAATCCAATTTATTCAAAGACTCCAAAGGGAAATAAGATTGCAGACAATTTATGTTTCTGTGCTTTTCTTCTTCCCCATGTAGCAATGTCACACTAAATACTATGCCATCATAATCCAGTATCTCTAGTGTATGCTTTTTAAGTAGTGAATTTGGGTGTAAAGCATTTGAGCTGACCATTGCAGGTAAATCTAGTGTACCAGTTATGCAAATGACAAAGCAAAGTTGTTGGGTTTTTTGTTGTTTTTTTTTTTTTTTTAAAACAGGTAACTACAGTAGCAGTTGCAACTACCGTTTTTTGATTTTAGCACACATTATGCATCTAAATAAGTGGTGCTTATAACAAGGACCAAGTTATATTTAGATCAGTGTTCTAGTCTGAGGCTAAATCATTAAGCGAGGACAACAAAGTATTTACAACTCAATATACCAAAATCTCATAAGCTGTTCAAGAGATTTCAAATCAACATGGTGAAAATCTCAGGCAATTAGCTATTCTTGGGATATCTGACATCTCAAACTGAAATCTGCAAGATTTTATTTGAGAGAGAGGGTTTTGGTTTTTTTTTTTTTTCATATCAGAATGAGAACCAAAATACAAGTAACTAGTTTTGGATATGATTCAGAAATAAAAACACATTAGTGGCAAGTTAGGATCTGGTGAATGACATCTGAACCTTGCTGGAGTTTGTTTTTGAGCTTTCATTCTAGCTCTGTACATACTTCTATGATCTTACTATCATATGCAAGGGAGCAAAGCTTTAGATGCTATAAATGACAATACACCACATCTCCCAATAGTCCTTAATGGTTCTATGTGATTGCAAAACTAAAACTACTAATTTAAATTCCACCCCCCCCCCCGCATCTTTGATACATCTGCTTTGCTTTAATACCTAAACAGTTTGACTACTTCAAAACCATTACAGTACAGAAGCTCCAAACAATCATCATTCCCTTTCCACATAATTAAAATACATTTACCTGCAGAACAAATGATAATGAAACCTGGTTGTTCTAATTAGCATTTTATTAAATGGAGGAAGAATTATTGATATGCAGCATTCCCCCATCACAACTTCAGGGAGCGGATGTAAAGGTGAAGGGAAATGGGATGCAGTTAATAGCTGATGCTTCCTTTACACTGATTATTTTGACCCTGGGGCACAGAAACTAAAAGCATTTGCCATACAAAGCACAGACATCAGGTTTTCTCATTCCAGAAAGCATATTCTAAGCAGCAGGGCACCAGATACAGATTTCAGACATATTTCTGAAACAATGAGAGTCTATAAAAAGTGAGTTTGTCATCTTTAAAGGGGCACAAATCAGAATGATGCAATAAACTCTCCAATAGATGGCACTGCTAGCAGCGTCCATCATGAACAAGGACTTCAAACAGCTGGCATTCCCCCCGCCCCAGAACTTCTGATGTAAAACAAACCAACCAAAAACAACTCAGGTTCTTATCAACAAGAAAAAAAATGATTGAAGGAATGAAATATAAAATTAAAGATAAATCTAATGTAAAGGGGAGGAAAGGAAGGATAGTTTAGAGGATCTAACGTACAATGTATATTTTTCACTGAGCCCAGTTCAGCTTTCTGAGATGCACTAAGAATACATGACATCAATGGAAGCTGCATAGTTGTAGATAAATGCAGAAATGGACTATGCGGACCACATTCTGATCTGTCATACTAGCATAAATCCAGAGCAATAGGTTAGTGGAACTGAGTATGGAATCATACCTGCAAGATTTAACACTGTTCAATGTTAAATAATAAGAACTGGTTACTGGTTGTCACTGGTTAGGAAGTTTGAGAGGATTTTTGTGTTACTTTGAAGAAAATATTGAAAAGTAGGTCAGGTATCACAAATGTAACTTCCGACAGCTAGTCAAGGAAAGGGATCAACTATTCTAGGTAGAGGTAATCTTAGGTGTTCACAACTACTATTTACTGATGGCCTAAAAGTCTTTGTAAAGGTGACTTGTCTCTGTGGAAGTTATTCTTCTGCAGACGTTACAGGCATTTCAATAACTTTTAAATACATTTTGATTATGCATATCCTTTAGAGAACTACAAATTAAGGATCAATTTTTGGCAGGTCCTTGCCTGAAAGCACCAGGTTTCTCTGAGGGAGAGAGGTATCCTGCACAGGAGCCGGCCAGTTTCAGACCCCTGCATTACCCTGTTTCCTATCAGCACAGCACAGCTGCCAACCAGCTGAAAGGACCATGTGCTGCACCTTCTTAAGGATACGTGCAATTGGCATGTTCTTCCTTCACATCTGTGAGCCATATGAAAATTAAATTCCACAATCTGAATGTCAAAGGTTTTTTGGGGTGGACATATTATAAATTGTTATATTTTATAATAAAAGAGCATTGAAGCAGCTAATTTTGGAAATCCTCCCCCTCTTTACCCTAAAATTTGAAAGGACTTTACAAATAGACCAAAAAAAAAAAAAAAAAGGGGGGGGGGGGAATATTACAAATGGATAAATAAAAAATAGTTTACATATGAACTTTAACAGCTACCCTTTAAGAACAGGATTACTTGTGGCACCTTAGAGACTAACATTTATTAGAGCATAAGCTTTCGTGGCCTACAGCCCACTTCTTCAGAGGCATATAGAATGGAACATATATTGAGGAGATATATATACACACATACAGAGAGCATGAACAGGTGGGACTTGTCTTACCAACTCTGAGAGGCTACCCTTTAGCTTACTAAATAAGGGCCAGATCCTGCATTTCTTGCCCGCTCAAAACTTAAATCATCTTCAGTGGAAATGTTGGGCACCCAAGTAATTTCATGAGCAGGCCTCCTAGCCCTTAAAAAAAAAAATTAAAAAAAACACAACATGGTACTTATTGCATGCAAAATTTAAAAACAGTTAATACAAAAGCCAATATAGAGCAGAAAATGTTTTAAGAAAAAAAGCCAACAATACTAAAAGTTAATGTAGTATGTCTGAAACAGCTGTGTGTGTGAGAGAGAGAAAGAGAGAGCGCGCGAGACGGACATTGTTTAGAAAGAAAAACAAGATGAGCTTCTTTTAAAAAACAGATCCAGTGGCCTATTCTAGTTATATTTTTTGTTAAGCCACCAAAGGTGGTAAATGAGAAACACCATTATAAATTAATCTTTCAACAGATGTTGTCTGAAACAAAATAATTATTCTGATTGTTCAAGAACAAAGTCTAGGAACTAAATAGGTAACATTTTCTCACTTGAAAGTATGAAAATATAATCACTATAAAAAGAAAGCACTTTTTACAGCAATGGTCTAACAGAAATGCTGACAATAGTGATCCTACAGCATTAAGGGCTATTGGTGTAGAATACTGTAGTATGGTTTATAACGAATGCTGAAGATGAAAAGAAATCAATAAAACATTTTAGTGGAATGTATACTTGAGGCTATTTTTTCCAAAAATAACAGAACAGCTCTTTTATACCAAAAAAGGTGATTGTCACTTATACTGTAAGAAGGAAGCATAAAGAAAAAACAAACATAAAAGCACTCAGAAAAAAAAAAGCTACAACCTTTATATAGAAGTTAAAAATAAATCTCTTAATTTTGAGTATCAGCAGCTTCCAAAAGAGGAATGCAGGAGCTGGCAGCAGCAGATCATATAGTACTCCAGTGATTAGAATCCTACGCAGATACAAAATGTGTATCCTCATCCAATCTGTGATCTGCAAATATGGTCCATGGATATCCGCACATTTGCAGAGCTCTACAAACAACGTGGTAGGATTTGCAAGAGGGATCAACACTGGCCCAATTTGCTGCCATTGATGTTCTATTGCTTTTGGAACAAAAATTAAACTCCCCAGAACTTAAAAATTATTGATTTGAGATTCTTCCTTCTTTTACAGATTTATCAGCATATGAATAAAATGCATACACTCATCCACCCCTATTATCCATCAATGCACTGATGAAAGCTAGATCTCTTGGGATGCTTTCTGGGTGAAGAAAAACAATGTATTGTCCTTACTTTATGGGGTCCAAACAAAATAGTTGCTATACCATAAATAGTGCAATGCCATAATTATTTCTTTTTCAGAATGCACAGGATAATATTGAGTCACCTCAAATCCTGTGGTGTGATAACAGTTTATAAATGTTCAGTTTTTAATAGTGGCCACTGTAAAAGTGCTGCTTTAAGTGTGTGTCATTTCTCTCTCTGCATCCTCAATTGTGAAGCCAGCTCAACTTCTTTGGGCTTTAGTATGGAGGCTAATGCACATATCTATGAATTGATGTTACTTCTACCTGGCTAAACATAGTGAGATAAGGTAATGACAAAAGCAAACCTGAAGAAATAAGATCAATGTTTGGTGATGTGAGCAAAGAGGTGGTCTGCAAAACTACTGATGGATGAAGAGAGGAACACAGAGAAACTGTGCAGAGAGTATTTGAAGCTTGGAAAGTAACTTTTCTTGTGGTATCTTTACAACCTATATAGCATCTAATCAATAATTATTTCTCTTTATATTGTTATGCTGCATTTTACACAAACATAAAATCAGGCAGGAGGTCTCCAATTTGTGGCTCAACCCTTGGAGGAACTTGATTTGAACAATATCTGCCTTCTATCTATCAGACATAGAATATCAGGGTTGGAAGGACCTCAGGAGGTCATCTAGTCCAACCTCCTGCTCAAAGCAGGACCAATCCCCAGACAGATAGATATTTTTTTGTCCCTAAATGGCCCCCTTAAGAATTGAACTCACAAAGGGTTTAGCAGGCCAATGCTCAAACCACTGAGCTATCCTTCCCCCTGATCTTATTTCATCTTCTGGAAGTTATTATTATAATTACTTAACCTGTGTGTAGGGTGCTTTAAATAGCAAATAAAAACACAGTGAACTCCTGAGTACACTGAAGTCAATGGGAATGTGGACAAGATATCCCCTATAGTCTCTGCTCCAAAGAAATTACAATCTAAACTGATCATGCCAAGACAGGGTACTGTGAGAGATAACAGCCAAGGAAGGAAGGAAGACATTTGAAGAAAGATATGATTCAGCTATATATATATCATACCAAGGTTGACACAGTCTTTAGCTATGTGGTTATATACTATTTCCCACCCCCACAGGACTCCTGCCTTGTTCAGTGCATAGAATGGACCAGCTTTGGGGATGAAGCAGGGTTGTGTATTGAGTGAGGCTGTTTGTAGGACCCCTGCTTCATTTGTTGAAGAAATTGGAAGGTTGCAGTGAACGAGGCAAGGGATTGCAGGAAAAGAAAATGTGATCTGATGGTTAGGAAAGTTATTTAGCTTAACAAAGAGAACATTAAATGTGACTTGATCAGTTTATAAATACCTATATGGGGAAGAAATATTTGATAATGGGGCTCTTCAATATAGCAGACAAAGGTATAATGAGATCCAATGGCTGGAATTTAAACTCGACAAATTCAGAGGGGAAATAAGGAGTATATTTTTAACATTGAGGATAATTAACCACTGGAACAATTTACCAAGGGTTGTGGTGAATTTCCCAGCACTGGCAATTTTTAAATCAAGACTGGATTACCCCCCCCGCCCCTATAAAATATGCTCTAATTCAAACAGGAGCTATTTTTGGGGAAGTTCTATGGCCTGTGTTATGCAGGTCAGACTAGATTGTCACAATGGTCCCTTCTGATGGTCCAATCTATGAATGCGACCTCAGGGGACTGGTTTCGATCCCTACCTCTGCCACAGGGTTCCTGTGTGATACTAGGCTGGTGTTTACCTAAAATGTTCACAGGTGCTCATTACTGATGTGTTCCTCATTTTCATGTGTTGCACATTTCCAGTGTGAAACATTTTGGGCCAGACTTGCAGAAGTGCTAATCACAACTGCAACTGAGGTCAACTGAGCTGTGATTTGAACTATAAAAGTACTATAAAAATACAAATTACTCAGAACAGTTTCCAGAACTCCTGTTGTGGAAGCACAACTACACTCCATTCCTTACACAGAGTGATCCTTTAAGATCAAGGATAATCCTCTGTAAATACATCTTGGCACTTACATTCTTCTACCCAGTTCCTTCGCTTCAGTAGTACTTTCTTTGTATTGAATAATCTTTTGCAACTGGTAAATGAGAACATGCTTAGAAATAGTGACAACTGGTTGAAAAAAAAGGGGGGGGGGAAGAGAATCACTAAATATTTTCCTTTTTATTTATTTGTGGGCACTGAGATTTTAACATTTGAAAGAATTCAACCAACTCTAATAGTCAGTAACTGTATTTAGAATCACAAAATTCACTCACTGACAATCAGGTAAAGAAGTTTGAAATGCATTTATGTGAACAAGCTTGCACCAAGTAAAACATTTTTTACTGGGGAAAAAAAAAAAAAAAACAAATAGTTCTAATCACTTGAAGCCCAATTTTGACACCCTTAACAACACTGGTTAGTACTTCTCTCTGCAAATAATCCCATTCATTTCAGTGGGACTACTCATGCTGTCAGGTACTAAAGATGAAAGAGCATCAGAATTAAGCCCATTATTTTAGTTCAGAAGTGGAAATTAGGTATTCAGAACAATGAGCCTGATTCTCTTTTCACGTCTGACAGTGCAAACCAGAGGTTAATTACTGCATGGAAGTCAATGCAATCTTACCATGTATAAAAACAGGTGTAAGTGAAAGGAGACTCCAGAGCCAATATTACATTGCTCTGTATGGAATTAAGGGAGCATTAACTACTGCATAAATGACTAGTCAGAGACTAGCAGTCAGGCCACATTTTCAGTGTTGTGCATCCTTGTAATCTGTTTATTACAAGATGGAAACTTGCACTTCAGACCATCACCTCCACTAGGCAGCTCACTTGCTTATACAATCTTCTGAAACAGCTATGAGTTTCCAGTAAACATTGCATCAACCTCTTGAACACCATTTTCTGTTAGACAACTGATTTTGTTGGTCTGTACGTGCTTCACATGTTTTACTGTATTAAAGAAAAAGAATAGTGTAATAATGGGAAAGCCAAGTAATACAAGGATCCAAAGATCTCAGGGATTTATAATGATTAGAGAAGTAGGAGCAAAATTCACTTTTCCAGTTCCCACAGAGGTCCAGTATTGCATATTCTCCGCTCTTCCATGCACAGTACTCACTCATAAGTAGAAGCCCTGAGCATGGACCAAGTACAGATTATTCACTGATTCAGAAAGGACAATTTTTATCTCAAAGCTTTATGAAACAAAGAGAGCAACCAGGCTGTTTGAAGAAGGCTACTACCAATCACAACACTATAGGACAAACTTCAGCCCAGGAAAGGCACAACAAAGCACGTTAGATCAAATAATTTTATACAGGGCTCAGGTCTGCTGGCTTTGCTCTCACACACCTTTAATAAGAGCATTTAGATTTCTAAAATAATGCATTTATCCTTTAATCTTGCGTACCTGTACGTTAAGAAATTTTACAACGCAAACCAATAACTTATGAACTCTACCCACCTATCAATCTGGCAAGACTAACAAGTACAAAACCCTATTGCCCCACTAGGGAATAGGAAAGGTCTTCAGTTTTTCCAAATGCAAAATGTACTTGAAATTATGTTAATTTAGATTTGTGTGTGTTATCATAATTCATAGTAGCCACAGTATTTTGCACAAGTGACATTTAATTAGCACATTACTGTCTATACACTAAAAGCATAAATACATATACAATGTATTTCTTATTGTTGCCTCTAGTAGTTTAAAACAGTCTTTTATCTGCTTCCTGTGAACCAAGTCTTGTAGTCTTAACTCAAGCTAAATTCCCATCAGATATTTGTCAACAAGTTGAAGGAAATTATTTTAACATTTTGTTAGAAGATAGTGGTCAGGCCATGTTAGCAAACCCAGAGGCAATTCTGCCAAAGTAAGGGCTGCAGGACTGGAGCCATAGGGAATACTTAAAAGAAAATAAGAGCAGAAAATCATTCAATTTTTCCTTTAGGGGCTAGCCTGTGGCTTTAGGCAGAGCTTTCTACCACCCCAGGAGTAGCCCTGATGGGCATTGTGTCATGGAGTCACCACGGTAAGTCACAATGCCTCCCCTGATTCCGCCTAACTCCTGCGAGTTCTATACCAGTAGTAAATTATTCCCCCCAGCGATGGCTTAGCTTACAGGCTAGTGAATAGTGGTGGTGGTGGTGCCAAGGCACAAATTATTCCTTACTTAAAGATCATTTTTAAGGCGTTAAAAAGTTTGTCATCATTACAGAATCCCCACTGAGTAACACACTAACAGAAATAGGGCAGGAATACTCTGGTGGCTTGAATCCCAAACTTTACATTTCCTTTAATGCAGAAAGAAAAGCCACTTGATTTATTATAGCAGAAACAGTGAAAGTTAAGAGTCTAATTCAACCCTGGAATAAGCAGATACAACTCCCATTGACTGCGCTTATGTCAGGTTGAACTTGATCCTAAATAGTTGATATTTATATTATTATGATAAGATCTGTTCACCATGAACCAGATTGTGACTTTGGACATACCTGCACAGGGGAGTAATGGGGAGTAAGAATCTGCCCATGTGTGCTACCTGCACCTTAGGTCCTGGTCACAAGAGAAAAGGGGTGCCATGCATGCACATGGCCAGAGAGTGGCAGAGAATGAGTAGAATCTTAATTCTGGCCCCTGCAATGCAGTAAAGCACTACAGCTGAGTCAATGAACAGGGTGTCAATTTGTTGCCGGTGTAGACCCAAAGCAAATATTAACTCCCTCAAGTAAGGCAAAAGCAGGAAGGGAACTGTGCTTTGAAGGGATGTCTTTATGACTCAGTATCTTCTATGTCTACTCTTGAGTGCTTCAGTTTATGCACCACCCCTTATACAGGCTGTGATTAAGGTCACTATTTATTTATTTTTGTATTTTTTAAGAATCAAAATGCTCAACCAAGGTTCCAGAAACCAGATTTTTAAAGGTATTTAGGTGCTTAATTCCCATACCTTTAAAATACACCCTAAATATATCTTTAAAAATCTGGCCCCGGGTACCTTAACATAATTAAAAATCACACAATAAATACAATTAAATTAAACCTCAACAGCATTGAAATCAGCTCCACAGAAACTTGGCCATCCAGCTAGCCACCTACCCCCATAATCTGGGAAGCATACCCCCAGCCTTCTCCAAAGACGCAAGCAAACATATTTATTTTGCAGCATGTCAGGAAAGCCACCATATCAAGGGTATTTTGGAGTCCAAAATTTGGACCAAGCAGGGAGCAAGTTCTAGAACCCTGAAGCCTTCTCAGAAAACACTCTGCCAGCTGCCCCATGAGGTCATGTTGCATGACAGTACTACATCTTATTGTGGTAATGTACATACCAGTATCGCTATAAGCTAATTGCCAGTTTTTACAGCTTTCATAGTTTTCAAAGATGTAAATAGTATTGCTGACAGCATAATCAAGACTCTGTAGATATACCCCCACACAGATGACACCCCCCAAAATATTAAGTGAGTCCCACAAGTATGACATCTGAATTCTTAAGTGCTTTATGCAAAAGTTGAGTGCTCTCTTAAAGGACTGACCAGATGCAGTGGTACATTCACTGTGGTTTAGGTAGCTTAATGTAGCATTATGGAAAATAGGCAGCCTGTTTGTAATGTCATCTAATAGTATGAGAAAAACTGAAAATAATTAATTCAGGTGCAATCTGGCAGTGTTAAGACAGTGGCGGCTTCATTAATTGAGATCCCCAAACAACTGAGTTGCCCAATATCACTGCCTTAGCTCAAAGCACTGTCATTTTCCCTCCATTTTGAAAAATGATTGATAGTTTAGAACTCTAGTCAGCAGAAATATGATTTCACAGGTGCCAGCTCTGTAGATTTCATGGTACAGCAACTGGGAAAGGGATATAAACCAAATTCTGCTGACTTTTCTTTGGCACATATAAATGAGATCAGAATCTGACCCTGACCAATAGGGAGAGGATCATTTTCTTTTCTTTCACATGACTCATTTTGTTATTTGCCAAATTAGAAAGGAAAACAAAAGCACTTCACTGAGTAAAAATCTAATGCATAACCAGCAGTCTTTAGAAATGGTACTGGGGTAAAAGATTTGGATTGAGGGGGAGCTCCTCCCCCTCAATCCAAATCTTCCCCTTTCCACTGGTCAAAGGAGAGGAAAGTCTCAGTTCCAGCAAGAGCACAAGAGAGTAAGGCTTCTGAGGACCCCCTCACAAACCATGGCATAGGGAAAGTGTCAGGTGAGGGGACACAACACAGCACTCTGGGCATGCTGACATAGGAAATCTTAGGAAGGTTGACAAAACTTTTTACACAGGCTCCCATAGTTATCTAAGTTACAGCAGGGGCCTCTCTAGCCCTCAGAGCACCCCAGGATTGAAGATGCACAGAACAGAATTTCACTCTGTATCTGCCCCCGACTGCCCTATGTGGTGAGGCAATGTTAAAAGCATCAAATGACAATGATGCATGGATTGGCCCTTAATGTTCCATGATACTTAACAGAGACCCTGCTCTTCAAACTCCAATAACTAGTATGGAGTAGCAGGATGAGGGCAGGTAATATCATACAACTATAGAACACATTATTTAACTATTTTATTCCACAGAACAAATATAAATGGAATATGGCAGCAGGTTAAAGTTCCCAACCCGTAGAGAGATTAGTGCTAAATTCAGATGGTGTCAGAACCATAACTAAGAATTTCTTGAGTTTTAGCATCTATATAGAGTTTAAAAGAATGACAACAAAAAAAATTGTTTAAAAGGACCATATATTCTCATTATTTATCCTAACTTTTTTTTTCTCTAAGATTATATTGTAGCAATTTTCAACTCTCCTCAAAATAGGTAGGGGCTAGATTAAGCATGCCTTAGACTAAACCTAATTTT
The DNA here is from genome assembly GCF_013100865.1 of Trachemys scripta elegans. NCBI lineage: Eukaryota > Metazoa > Chordata > Testudines > Emydidae > Trachemys > Trachemys scripta. The sequence goes on from NC_048303.1 coordinate 72,397,865, forward strand.
CTGTGGCCAAATGAAAATAAATAAATCTAATCTATCTATAGCATACCAGTCCTAAACCTAACTGTTCTGGCCCCTAGAAGAACTCTACTGTGCACGGAGGGTCCTCTAGAGGTGTAGAGCCACATAGTTGCTGCTGTGTCTTCTATTTGTGGATGAAAGCATAGGGAGTAATATTACAGGGAAGCACCTGGCCGGGGCTTGTGTGTGTCCTAGGATTCCTGGCTGCTTGGCAACTGGCACAGATTAGGGCAGCCTTTAAGCTCCAGGGGACCAGTCTGGTGTAGAGCAGCCATAGGATCAGAAGAGCAACAGTAGACACCTTTGTATCCCACTTACAAATGTGGGTCACAATAATAAATCTCAATAGAGAATGTGATTAATATTATGACATTTTGTAACTGAAAGAAAAATGAAACCAAAGCTTCCAACCTTACCTGTGTTCATTTGTAAATGAATCATGCTGACTAGAGGGCATTAGTACTATTATTTGAACTCATGTTGCTTTTAGATTTAAAGCAACATATTTTTCAAAACCTGGTATGCCATTTTGCCCATGTAAAAACAGAGCAATACACCCTGAACTTTGGAAACATTTCCATCTAGATCCAGATCTGAACTTCAAAGAAATGACAAGATCTCAACACCCTTGAACTTGGATCTATCCAAAATAAAATGGTGTACCTTGAGCAGAGACAAAAACCTTGAAAAAAAAGGAATGTTAGACGGTGTAGGAGAAGTACTTCTTTACAAGTAGCATTATGTTTATAGGAGGAGGAGAAAGAACATTACAGAGATGAGGATGAAAATGGCTGAAGTTTAAAACTTAATATGGATGTAAGGCATAATCCAATTCCCATTAAAGCTACTGCCATGGTTTTAAAGGTATTGAAAGAACAACTCCCACAGGTCCATTGACTTGTATATGAGTTAGATCTAAGCCACAAACCAAATTGAGGAACAGTACCTTTGAATATTTGGGGGGCAGATGAGTGGAATAATTTAAAAATTAAAAAGTTACAAGCCATTGAAAAACAGAGCAAGCTCAGTAGCATCCGCTAAAATGTTATCAGAGCTTAATAAAGACCCATCCCTTTAGGATATCACTGCTCGGTCCCCCTGCCTGACCTGGTGATGAGACTTTGGCATACAAAGGGGCTGTTGCTCTCATGTTGCTGCTGAGAAAACAGAGAGACTGAACACAAATTGTAAATCATCTATGGCTCTGCAAAGGAGTGACAGAGGGTCATTCATTGGTTACGGTTTAAACTCATGCTGAATCTGGAATAAAGTATGCTTGTAAGCTTAGATACAATCAAGAATTTTAGTATGTACTATATTTAATTAAAATCCCATTTATTTAAGGTTCCTGTTAAAGCTGGCAATTTACAAATTTGGACAGGATTTTGATTACTTTGGTGACTTTAATGCTTATTTTTGTCATGATGATTCTATAGGATATAATGTACTTGGCAAAAAATGGTAAGATGAACAATCGCCTACTTTTGTTGACGGCATGTGTCCAGTACCATCGAGTTATTACAGACACAGTCTTCTGATTCCATGACAAATATAAAACAACCTGGATGTACCCTCACTCATGACACTGGCATCTGATCAGCTATGTATTGGTCAGAGAGCGGGACCTATGAGATGTGTGCATAATTTAGGTATTTTGCAGAACTGATTACTGGACTGACCACCATTATGTCTGCTCAAAACTTTCCCTTTCTATTTGGCTGAAAATGCATACAAGCTTATCAGTTAAGCATGTAAATATTCTCTGGGTGAAAGATGTGTCAATTGCTGAACAATTTTCAACACAGCTAACTACTATTTTAGAAATTCTTCCAATAATCAGTGATGATTTCTCTGCCAAATGGGTATCCTTATTAGACACAAATCTATAAAATTGTTGTGGATTGTGATGCATGTACAAAATGTGATCTTGCAGACTGGTTCAACAATAATAATCCTGAAATACTGAATCTTCTTGATGCCAATCGACAAGCACATACTGCACTCTTAGAGACTCACTTTCTGAGTTGAAAAAGGCCAGCTATAGGGCAGCTTGCAGTACGCCCCAGTACAAACTCCACCAAATGCAAAATATGTGGTTTGACTGTGAAGCAAATGAACTATAGGCCCTTGCTGATAAACATGACTCCAAAGGTTTCTATGATGTGGTCAAAGCCGTGTATGGCTCTATCCTCTCTATCTTGGCATCACTTACAAGTGCTAATAGTGAATCTCTCATCACAGATCACACTGCCATCCACCAACAGTGGCTTGAACATTTTAGTGAACTACTTAGTCATTTATTTACTGTTTCTGATGAGTTGTTGGATTATGTCCACAAATTCCCCATATATGTACTTCCCAATCCACCCAAATTAACCGAGGTATTGAAGGCTGTTCAAGTAATGAAAAATAGTAAGTCTTCTGGTCCTGATGTCATTCCAGCTGAAGTTTTAAAACATGGAGGAAATCTTCTCATTGACAAGATTTTGATTTTTTCTTACATGTCTGGATTCAAGAAATTATACAGCAACTACTGAAAGACGCTACCACCACTATCTAGAAGTCTTAAAGAGCAACTATAATAAAGACTGTGGTGTTTCTTTTCTCTCTGTAGCCAGCAAGATTTGTGCACAGATCCTCCCGGCCCAACTCCTGACCCAAGTCATTGACAAGGTTCTATCCAAGTCACAATACAGCTTTATGTTCAGTGGAACACTGTTTATATGATTTTCATCATTTATCAATTACAGGAAAAATGTCACAAACAGCACCAACCTTTGTACATCGTGTTTCTTGATCTAACCAAAGCATTTGGTCAACTGCACCATCCTCCAAAAAATTCTTGCTAAATTTGGCTATCCAGACAAAATTTATTAACGTCATTTGGCAATTCCACAAAGGCATTGCTGGAAGAGTTAGTGTTGATAGTGATCTAGCAGACCAATTTCCAATCAAAATGGGGTGAAGATAGGATGTGTCCTTGCTCTTAGCCTTTTTAGTATATCCTGTCCTGCGACACTAGAGGTGATCCTTTGTGGCTCTTCCAAAGGTCTCTTTATATGCCTCCACACTAGAAAGTTTTTCAAGTTTCCCCATTTGCATGTGAACACCAAGGGGATAGAAGCATCGATCCAGGAACTACTCCATGCTGATTATTATGCCTTGACAGTGCACTCTGAAGCAGCGCTACAAGATCTTACAAACTGCTTTGCTGTGGCAGCTCATAATTTTGGCCTTACCATCAGTCAAACAAAACCTGAAGTTACATATGAGCCAGCTCCTCAACAACCTTACCAAGCTCCTTCAATAAGTTTCGAAGGTATCGCACTCGAAGCCATCAAACAAGTTTACTTATCTTGGCAACATGTTGAGCAAGAAAGTGACAAATTGACCGCAAAGTGGATATGCGAATTAAAAAAATCCAGCACCACACATGGTCACCTCTATCACAAATAGGGAAACAAAGGGAATTGGTCTACAGACAAAAATCAAAGTCTGTAATGCTGTTGCCCTCATGACATTGCTCTATGGTGCAAAACATAGACCTGTTATCACTAGCACATTAAAAAGCTTGTCAGTTTCCATTTGCGACACCTTAGATGATTTCTGGGCATCAAATGGCAGAAGCATGTTTCTAACACAGAAGTCCTGGTGAAAGCTGGTTTGGTCAGCATCCAGGCTCATTTGATTGGTGCCTAGTTGTGAAGGCCTGGCCACATAATTTGTATACCTGGCACCTGTTTATCAAAACAAGGTATATACCAAATCAAGCTCTGCCGATCATAAGCATGGAGGGTAGATGAAATTCCTCAAGCAAAATAGCACAAAATGAACATTTCTGACTCTACCTTTGAGCAAGTGGCAATTGTATTGTATGACACCACATTGTACGGGTGGGTGGTCCATGATTGCATCAAGCAGCTAGAAGTGCAGCTCCAGACATTGAAACAATGTGCCGCTCAATCAACACAACTAGGCAGCTGACTCTGTGGCCAGTACGGGAAACTGTTGCTCTTCCCAAATTGGTCTATGGAGTCATGCAAAGACCCACTAGTACACACTATGATTGCCAACATCATCCCAAAATTGATGGGACTAGCATCCTATTGTCACAGGCCCAAGGACTCCCTCCCTCAGGGGGCCCCATGGGGAGGCAGATCACCACTGTATGTTGCCAATGCAGTTGCAAGCATCGCAAGGCATTTCGGGGGTGGGTCAAAGGTGTAAGTGAATGTGGAATGGAAGATTCCTTTGCAGGTCGCGAGAGGCCAAAGGGGGAAGAAGGAAGAGAGCAGAGAACGGGTTAACTCAACACTGTAGCTCAATAAGACGCTACACTGGCCCCAGTTCAAGGTCACTGCGCCAGATGGGAAATTATTATTTATTTATTAATAAAGCTTTAAAACTTAGACATTTGGTGTGTTTCGTCATCTCCTCCCCAAAAGATCCTGTGGCCTCAGCCTGATCACCTGACCCCTCAGTCAGATTGGTAACAGAAATCTGTCACAGTTTTGGTGGAGAATTGCAGTGTGGGGGGAGCTCTGCGGCGCGCACCAACTGCTTTGCCCTTAGTATTTCATGTTTGCTCTGTCTGGCACTGTTGGTATTGCATGTTGGGAATTTTATAATTAAAGGTGAGCCCCACCCTCAGTCGTAGCATGACAGAGAACCAGAGGGAGGTTTAGTATTCCTCTCTCCACCCCGGTTGGTGGGGGAAGGGTGCAGGTGGGTCTACCCCGGTTGTAAAAGTACTGGGCAATAGAAGGTAGGCTTAAAGACCCTTGCTCCACACAACAACAAGTATCCTCAGTGCATACGCCCTCAGTCGTAGTAGGACTGAGTTGAAGAGGAAAACATAGGGTGTCTCGCTCTGCCCAGGAAAGGTTGTGGTGTATGCACCCTTGGTGGGATTGGACTGAGTGATACAGAGAGAGGCTTAGCGTCTCTCCCTCCAGCCCCACAAAGGGGGGGGGGGAAGCATTGTAAGCCCCAGTGCCGACGTGGGCAACGTAAAATCTCAAGTAATTAAAAGACCTTCAGAGTTGTACTAAGGGATTGTCACAGCATGCTCAGGAAACAAGGGTACAGCTGTGGACTCGGGAGTCCCGCAGTCGTGGGTGATGGCATCAACAATGGGTTCAAGGCCAGACTTACGGGCATTAGGGACCATGGACATGGTAGTCCTACTGCCCGGTTGGCTGGGGTCACGGGAGGCAGATGGACCTGATGCCCAAGCCACGGGCGAGGCAGCAAAAAGGGACAGAACCCTGTTGCCTCTTTCACAGGGGGGTGAGGACCTCTCCTGGCTGGAGAGGGCTCTCACCAAGGTGGGATACAATCCCTGGGGTTCAGTGACGGATCTTCAGAAGAAACTGCAGACTCGGCAGGATTTGTTGGACCTGTATGCGGAGTATGAAAAGCTGAAGGGCAAAAACCTAGGGGCAGCTGGGGAATTAATTTGGACTGCAGCAGCCACGTAGTATCATGTTGTCGGGACAGAAAGAGAAGTTGGGGGAGAAGGGACGAGGCGTGTACCTGACAGCTGATGGAAATTGAGCAACTGAAAGCACAGATCACCAACCAGGCAGCAACCCAAGCCTATGCCCAGGACAAGTTGCAGGCCTTGAGACAGGACTTCCAGGTGGAAAAAGTGAAACGCACCAGTCTGGAAGCACTGGCTAAGCAAGTACCTGTCTTCCAAGGACTTGTCAAAGATTTAACTATTCATGCTCAGCATACGCCGCAATGGTAGTGTCGTTGCCATGAAAAGAAAATTAAACAGTTAAAATGTCAATTGGCCGTGTGTTTGGTCCAGGTGGCGAGCCTGGGTGGGAATGATTTGGGTGACCGTTGTGAGGGCTTTGATCTCTCCCTTTGTGAGGATCCTCAATTTTGGGCAGAACCTTGTTGCACCCCTATAGCTGCCCTCATTAAGACTGAGAAGAGGTCCAGTGGGTAAAGGGGGAGAAGGTCGTATGTACAGCTCCCCCAACTACAAAGAGAGCACCCTGTGGGGGTGATTATGAAAAAAAAAAGGGACTGGGGGGTGGGGGCTAGTTAAGGAGCCCACCCTCCTTGCTAAGTTGGTAGTGGAACAAAGCCCATGAAAAGGAACAGTTCAACAAAAAAGCAGGATCGGGCCCACCCAAACAGGCAGGCAGCAGACAAAGAAATAAAAGAATGGGTTGGAAGCCCTAAGGGCATAGTGGCAGGAGTAAGAAAGTAGTAAGTGCAGACATGGGGAATTTAAATCCGTAAAATAGTACTTGAAATAGTAAAATCTGAGTTAATTAAGGTGTCATTTTGGAAAATAAGCAAGTAAAAAAGTTAACTCTGTAAATGCTGGAGGAAACTAAGCAGTTAAAGGTTGTAAAAATGTTTTTTTAAAAATTCTTGGTTTCTTTGCACCCTTTCTGAAGGAAAAATGGGCTTTTTTCCAAAGAAATGTCTGTAAATAAGCCAGGCAAAAACAAAAACAAAATCTGATTTAAATCATTTGACTATAAACAATTTAGTCAAATTTGCTAAAAAACATAAGGGGTGTCTATTGAAACGTAACTGCCCCAAAATGAATATAAATGTAATCTATGTACAGCTGTGTAAAAATTAAAGCAGTGTAAGAGGTGTTAAAAAACCGAACAAAATACATTGGTTTTGTTTTTAAACAATACCACTAAAAACCATTTAAATATTTCATTCAAAGTTGCAAAACCAAAAAATGTGTTTTGCTGAACTCCGTTAACTAGAGTGTTGTTTGGCTTTGGTATTTGGCATTTAACCCTTAAGGGGTAACTCGATGCTTTATGAAATTGTAAATGTTTTTAAATAAAGGCCAAAGTGATGGCTGCAGCAGGGCAGTCAAAGCCAGAAAAATGGAAAAAGGACTTTAAATTTGTTTTTTGGTAACAAAGTAGCAAATAAAAGCTGTGGTAAAAGACAGTGCCCCCACTGAGCCTTAAAGTGGCTCTGGGTAATCAAACTGTCACTTTGCCAAGGGTACATAAAAATTCTGTAAGCACAAAAAAAAAGTTACACCTTATGTAAAAATTAATATGGCTAATGTTAGAAAAATTAAATTATAAAAAAAGTACATTTCCCCAGAACATTTGCAATGTATATTGTAAAAGGGGTTAAAGAAATGCAAAGCTACCATGATACTTAATTAAAATCCTCTGAGGGCTCCAAAGGGAGCCACAAAAGGTTGTTTTCTCCTTTTCAAATCACTGTGTGTTTTGGAAGCAGGACTTAAAAGTTAAAAGTAATCAGAACTCTGGTAAAAGTTAATTGTGTCCCTTTTAAGACAAAGTCTCTAAGCTGCAAGCAAGCCAAAAGGCATCTGTGTTAATACAAATTACCTAACTAATAAAGGTAAAAGCCATTAAAACCTGGTCTGCCTATGGAACAAACACATGAAAATATGGGGGTAATTCCTCTGTTTTGCCTGCAATCAGCAAGGGCATTTGTAAATATATTTACACCCCGAAAGGGGTAGAAACATGGTTTTTTTGTCTTTCAGAAAATCAGAAAAAGCTAATACCATCTGAAGAGCAACCCAAAATACCATGAATTTACTGTCACAATAGAAATTGTGTTTTGTGTTCTATGTTTTGTCTTGCGTTGTTTGTCTTGTTGCTAGCACTGTTGTGTAGTAAATGCTGCAGGGAAACATCCTCAAGTGGCAACAACATATTAGGAAAAATTGGTTTTGGAGAAGGGATTATACATATTGTAGACCTGGAGGTAATTACAAATAAATTAAGCTCTCTGTCCCAGCCTAATACAAAAACAAATTGGAAAAAAAGGGGCCACTCCCCGGAATCAAAATGGACAGTACCCTATGCCATAATGGACCGCCTCAGCCCACTGGAATACCATAGTAAAAACAATAAAAAAAATTAAAATGGGTACATGTTTCACAATTTTTTTTTTTTTTTTTTTTATTATTAACAGAAAAGGATTCCTGGAATTCAAAACATAAAATGCTGCTTAACCACTACCACTTCAAAACCCATAAAACCTCAGTATAAGAATAATTTGGGGAAGATATCTTGGGGAAGCCCACTGCCATCTCTCCCCTGGCCAAGAATAATTCCCCTACCACATCCTTTTAGTCATCCAATAATGTGGGATAATCTTTGAAAATGATTTATTCTGGACGTCCAGTGGGTGGGTCCGTACTCCATTGTAAATCGGATCTCCCCAACAGTGTACCAGTTTCAGCTACCATGCAAACTAAATTGGGCGCATGCCAATTAGCTCAAAATATATGTTTCTCCCTAGGTTTCTGGCCTCGGCTGTGAACCAGCCACCTGCCTGAACCATCCAGGTTTCCAGCTATCCATGGGATTATCTAAATAATTACAATTATAAGAAGAAAAAGTATCTCCAAAGGCTCTCCATGGTTCGAGCCACCGATTGGGTTTGAGCCACAGTGTGGCGCAAGACTGGAGGGGAGGAGCCATGGAGGCAATACATAGTTCGAATAAACACAGAAGGGCCACAGCAAAATACCTGGTGGGTGGCCCCGGACCTCCCATGGATCCCAAAGGGGCAGACCCTGTTCCTCATGTGGTGGCCTGAAACAAAATGGAAGATCCTTTGGCGAGCAACAGCAGCCCCTGATCCCTGGATGCAATATTGTTGTTGTGACCTCTTAAACCAAGAAAACAACATCCATAATGAAAGCCAGGAAGGGCAGGAGCAAAAAAAACTAATAATGTACAAAATTTATCATCTGTGCCTCAGTTTCTCCAATAGAAACATTTACGATGTGTTCTTTCTTTCTTTTTCTTCTTCAGCTTTGCTAACAGAACCAGGCAGTAATAATGAGAGCCCAGGGACACCCTAAACAGGAATGGTGGGACTGCTCTTGCTGCTTCAGGCCTGCAAAATTAATTAGTGTAATGCAATGTATGTATGGTGGCACGTCTATGGGAATCCTTGGGTGTCCGATGCTTTTATCCTCCTTTGTTAATTTTACCACTCTTCAGAATTGGCCATAGTAAAAAAAGGTTGATTATTCATTGGCGGGGGGCAAGTGTGGCTTAGCATCCTCAAAATGTGGCATCACGTATTGCCTGAGTGTTTTCCCAGGGGAGACCCTGCCAAGAGCCTCAGGTCTGCCAGCCTTGTGTGTCCCTCCCCAGCTGGATCCCAGACAGGATCAACCAAGAAGGGCCCCACGCCTCCCCAGGCAACACCCCGTGGGACAACAGTACATCCCATTGCCACCTAAATCCCCCTTCCAAAAGGGTTTGTATCCATCTGGGAACAATGGCCCCTACCTTTGGAGAAGGAAGACCTCCATCCATACTGTCAATGTTTACGGTTCCACTGGGAGGGAGAAATCTGGAAAAGGTGGCTCGAGTGGACAACCAATGGGAGGGTACATGGAAAGGTATTCAAGATCACGGAAAAATTTAACATGCCATCCGAGTCAATGCTCCACATTGACAGCTGGCATCAAAAGGTAATTGCAATGTTAGCCCCCAAGTGATGTACAGTTCAACCTAACCCCCACAGTCCCAAATGTTGGTATATCATGCATATCACTCACTTATCTGCACACGCGATCCACCAGTGTGGGAAGGTAAATATTACATGCCCCAAATGATTTCCAGCACCTCTTCTAAATTGTAGCCTTTTCCGTTTAGCCCCTAGTCTCCAGGAAACAGTTCTTGGAAAGCACCTCCACATCTTCCCCCACCAACGGTAGTGGCAGATGTTACCTGCCACTAAATGGGAGGCAGCCACTCAACACTGGACCCTCCTAGATGCCACCTTGGGAGCTTTAAAAATTTACCTGCCCCTGACACGCTCTCAGGTCCCAGCCTTCCTTCCCAATTGTACCAGGGGGTGGGGGAGAAGCACCCTCCAACTCACTCTCCTCAGGCATACGGTGTCTTTGTCCCCCCTGGAAAAGGCAGACCATAGTGGGCTCCTTGTGCCATGGACCATGAGAAACAAGCAGTTAAAATGATTAAAAACGGCCATGGGACTGATCATAAGTGCAAAACTCACCCACCTGTCAGGGACCACCACCACCCTCAAACAGACTGCCAAATTGGCCCTCCACATGCGAAATACCTTGCAGGGACTGATTAAGAACATAACTGAGGCCGGGAACCAACCAACATTGAATTCGGTATGTTCCCAGCTCCAAGAATATTTTACCCAACAAGTCTGTAGCATGTGCGTGCTATATTGCTGTGTGTGTAAAAGGCCAATAGTAACCCTAGGCACCGTGTCAGAAGGAGGGTGGAAACCGAAATGGTGACCACTCACAACAAAATGTTGATTCGGGGTCGGGGGGGGGGGGGGGGGAAGACTGTCACAGGCCCAAGGACTCCCTCCCTCAGGGGGTCCCATGGGGAGGCAGATCAGCACTGTATGTTCCTAATGCGGTTGCAAGCATCGCAAGGCATTTCAGAGGAGGGTCAACGGTGTAAGTGAGTGTGGAATGAAAAATTCCTTTGCAGGTCACGAAAGGCCAAAGGGGGGAAAAGGAAGAGAGCAGAGAATGGGTTAACACTACACTGTAGCTAGCTAGCTCGCTCGCTCAGTCCAATAATAAGATACTACGCCGGCCCCAGGCCAAGGTCATGGCGACAGACAAGAAATCTGCAGCGCTTATCTCACTCAGCCACAGACAGCCATAAACAAAAAAAAAGTACATTAAACCAGGACTGCAAAGATGGAACACACGGGCAAGACGACAAGGGCGGGGGAGGAGAGCTGCACGTCCCTGGAACTCAGGCAGATTGGTAACAGAAATCTGTCACACTATCACATGGATGAAATTTTCAGTAGTAGTCACCCAAGTTGTGCAAGCAAATTAGGTGTGTGAGAGCACAGATGTTTGTGGGAACAAATATGCAGTTGCAATCATGTTTATGCAATCATCTGTTTTGAACATGCAGGTGCAGGTTCTTCATACACAGTTACCTCTCTGTACTCCCACAGTAATAGGAGCTTCGCCATTGACTTTAGTAGGAGTGGGGTCAGACCTCTGGAACCTGTTTGCATCATATATGCCTAATTTGATATATTGATCCTTATTGGATCTACAAACCCTATGCATTTGGATCACCCACTTCCAACTTGCCTCAAAATAGCCTATATGCTAGCTAGTGTATAGGGGGAGAGGGGACGAAGCTTAATACATTTAAAAACAAAATTGTAAGTATCTATCATTTTCTATAAATTTTGTTTTATTGCTACTAGAATGTATTCATGTTGTGCCACTTATTCTCATTATAATGATTTCCATGAGACTACATTCATGTGGTGTCTTTTTTCTGTTCTAATTATGTTTGTTATTAAAAGGAGGCACCCACTTTGTGATGTGTAGCACAATCTAAAACTAACACTATTAGCTGGTGATAATTTAACAATAGAAATGGGATTATCTGAAAAGGTTTCAAAGGTGAAATCCTGGCCCCAAGAAATTCAATAGCTAAACTCCTATGGACTCAGATGGGGCAAGATGTTATCACTTTTTTTAAAAAACACTTTTTAAAATGTATTGCTTTGCAAAACAAACAAGCAGAGGAAGAAAGAAAAAACATGAAATCTACTCAGAGTGGTCTAGAAATATGTTTTCTTAAATAAAAAGGTTTATTTTACACCTATTGACTTGAAAAATAAACCTAGTATGACCAGTCCTGGACACAACACCACCAGAGCTAAATCAAGCCAGTGTATTAAGAACCACCATAGTTTACTGTATTCACTTGGCTTAGAAGTGTCCTTAACTAGTAACCACCCATACCTATTAGCCATATCTTTACCATACAGTATTTAATAGAAGGTGCCTTTGTTTGGTAGCTGTAGCAATATTAAAAGAGTACACAAGTATGATACTCATTATTAGTAACATTTAGGCATCAGTTACAAATTACAAAAAAAAAAAAATCAAAAATAGAGTTGAACTCCCTGTCCCGATTACATATTCAAAAAAAGGCTAATATTAGACTCAAACTGTGTACGTACATTTTGTAAACACACTGGTTATATCCAACTAACCATCTAGTCCAATATCCTGCATCTGACAATACCCAGTACTCAGTGCTTCATAGGAAGGTGCAAAAAGTCCCACAGTGGACAATCATGGAAAAAACTAATCATAAGAATAGTTTCTTTCTAGTCTCTGTCTGTGGTTGGCATATGCCACTTTTTAAATAGGTAAAATCTCTCTGGTGAGGGGGAAGTACCCCTCTCAGGGGAAAAAAAAGGAGCAATCTGCCAGAGCTTCGAAGAGCCATCAGCCATGGAGGCTAATTTCTTAGGGCCAGTTAAAGCCCCTGCAGAATATTACAACAGTATTGACATTCAGATTTGCTCTAAGGGCTTGCAAATTGCTCTAACATAAGAGTTCATTTCAATATCCCTTGAATTAATAGAGAAACAGCTCACACATATACATCAAAATAATTGGTTATACAGTCCATAGTTGTATGTGAATAGTAAATGCACCAGTTCTTTAGGAACTAGGCAAATGTATATGAGATTCATCTGCAGAAGAGAGTGCAAACTATCAGCCTGAGGGATGACGGTGCAATATTTTTGCAGTAGACAGATATTTTCATATTTTCTCTGATGTAATATTTGTTCCAATTCTGCACATGCCTTGCATCAGTGTTCAACGTTCTATGGTAATTTGTTTTATGTCACAAAAGGAAAAATTGTGGTGATAACTCTTTACCTCACAATTTTTATAATTTGGTATGGCAGACACTACCACTGTAAAAGAAGCCTATACTAATATTGTGGCTAGCCATCATAAGAAGTTTCTCATATAATTAGGTGAAATTAGACAAGTTAATTCAAACAATTAGGGACAAATCTTGACTTGAAATATGGCCCCTTTGCACCACACCTAAATCTGCAGCTGAGAATTTCACTGGTGAGGGGAAATAATTGGCTAACGTAAGTTCTATTTCACCCGCTCTTTGATCTCCTGGCAGAGAGGAAGTGTGGGAGCGCTGGTGATTTCCTGCTGCACAATGGCCTCTTGGAAGCCATTACTTAAGCCAACCTAGAGTTACACCACAGACAGAACCAGCTTCTAAGTGCCTTGGAGTCTAGATAACCAGAGCCACCCTTTACACAGAGCTCTGACAACTAAAGAGCTGACCCCTATACAAGCAAAGAAAAAAAAGGAATACAAATTCTGCTCTCATTTATGTGCTGTAAATCCAGACTAAGTCCATGCCATCGGAGGAGTTATTCCAGATGTACACAATGTTAATGAAAGAAGAATTGAAGCCATTTTATTTTACCATCCAACATGTCAATACTTTCATTCATTTCTAACAGGGAGTTTCGCAAGGGAGTTCTCCAGGTGAAGGAGGAGCAAATACAGGACCCTTGGGGTAAGTGACTGTCTGTAGTGTGTGTTTGTTTGTGTTTGGGGGTTACTTGCTGTATGCTGAGCTTGTATTTGTCAGTCTGTTTGTTTGGTTGGTTGTTTGAAGGACCGTGTGCTGAGGCTGGCAATTGGAAGCTGTGAGCTTCAAAGGAAGGTCTGAAGGCTAGAAGCCTCTGGTAATTGGCTGCGCCTTAATCAGTGGCCAGGGCATTCACCCAGGCCAGGGCTTTATAAAGCAGTGCACAAGCAACCAGGGAACTTTTGCGACCAGGGGCTGCTAACAGGGAGTTTCGCAAGGGAGTTTAGAAGGGGAGCAGGAAGGGAGCTTGGGTCCCTTGCCGGTTCTATCTTATACCCTTTATTCCACTTAAAACCCATAAACCAAAATACATTGAAAACTTCTTGCTTTAAACAACCCCTTCATTAACTAGGAGACAATGCAGGCAAAAGCCCAGCTGCAGAGTGGGGGCTATCCAGTTTATTGCACTGAGTGTAGCATGTATGATTACCTGCCCTGTGGGTGGGTGGCATATGTGTGCATTCGGTGCAAGGAGCTCCTGGCCCTCAGAGACCACATATGGACTTTGGAGGCAAGGGTGGCCGAAGTGGAGGAGCTAAGGGAAGCAAAGAGGTATGTTGATGAGGCTTTCCGGGACACTGTAGCATTGTCCCACCTCCGGTCAGACAGCCCCTGCACTGTTGAGGAGGATGAAAGGCCCAGGGAAGCAGAGCAGTCAACGGGAGCAGAGGGAAACCTTCCCATAGTTGGGACCCTTTTTCCAGAAGGTGCTGGGGTTGCCTCTTGCACTGAGGTTACCTCTCTGGGGGAGGGAACTCCAGTTGCTAGGAAAAGGCAGGTATTAGTATTGCGAGATTTGAGCATTAGAAATGTAGATAGCTAGGTTTGTGATGACTGGGAGAACCGTATGGTGACTTGCCTGCCTGGTGTGAAGGTTGCGGATCTCGAGGCATCTAGACAGACTTATGTGTAGTGCTGGGGAGGAGCCAGTGGTCGTGGTACATGTAGGTACCAATGACATAGGGAAGGGTAGGAGAGATGTCCTGGAGGCCAAATTTAGGCTGCTAGGGAAGAGACTGAAATCCAGAACCTCTATGGTGGCATTCTCAGAAATGCTCCCAGTTCCATGCGCAGGGCCAGGTAGGTAGGCAGAGCTTCAGAGTCTCAATGCATGGATGAGACGATGGTGTAGAGAGGAGGGGTTTACATTCATTAGGAACTGGGGAAACTTCTGGAATGGGGGGAGCCTATACAGGAAGGATGGGCTCCACCTAAACCAAAGTGGAACCAGACTTCTGGCACTAAACATTAAAAAGGTTGTAGAGCAGTTTTTAAACTAGGAGATGGGGGAAAGCTGACTGCTGCAGAGAAGCATGTGGATTGGACAGAGACTTCTCTTAGGGGAGAGTCTATTGATAGAGAATCTCCAGGTTATAGTCAGGAGCAGAGGATGGAAGAGGATAATATAAGAGCCAGATCAGATGATAAACATTCACATAAAAAAGAATCTGACACATCAGAAAAGGGCAGACAAAGAGACAGTGACAAGTTTTTAAAGTGCTTGTACACAAATGCTAGAAGTCTAAATAATATGATGGGTGAACTAGAGTGCCTTGTGATAAAGGAGGATATTGATATAATAAGCATCACAGAAACCTGGTGTACTGAGAGCAAATCAATGGGACACAATCATTCCAGGGTACAAAATATATTGGAAGGACAGAACAGGTCATGGGGGGGGCGTGGCACTATATGTGAAAGAAAATGTACAATCAAATGAAGTAAAAATCTTAAGCAAATCCGCACGGTCCATAGAATCTCTATGGATAGAAATGTCATGCTCTAATAAGAATATAACATTAGGGATCTATTATCGACCACCTGACCAGGATGGTGATAGTGATGATGAAATGCTAAGGGAAATTAGAGAGGCTATCAAAATTAAGAACTCAATAATAGTGGGGGATTTCAATTATCCCCATATTGACTGGGAACATTTCACTTCAGGACGAAATGCAGAGATAAAATTTCTCGATACTTTAAATGACTGCTTCATGGAGCAGCTGGTACTGGAACCCACAAGGGGAGAGGCAACTCTAGATTTAGTCCTGAGTGGAGGTCAGGAGCTGGTCCAATAGCAGGACTACTTGGAAATAGTGACCATAATACAATAGCATTCAACATCCCTGTGGTGGGAAGAACATCTCAACAGCCCAACACTGTGGCATTTAATTTCAAAAGGGGGAACTATGCAAAAATGAGGGGGTTAGTTAAACAGAAGTTAAAAGGTACAGTGACTAAAGTGAAATCCCTGCAAGCTCCATGGGTGCTTTTTAAAGACACCATAATAGAGGCCCAACTTCAATGTATACCCCAAATTAAGAAACACAGTAAAAGAACTAAAAAAGAGCCACCGTGGCTTAACAACCATGTAAAAGAAGCAGTGAGAGATAAAAAGACTTCCTTTAAAAAGTGGAAGTCAAATCCTAGTGAGGCAAATAGAAAGGAGCATAAAGGCTGCCAAATTAAGTGCAAGAATGTAATAAGAAAAGCCGAAGAGGAGTTTGAAGAACGGCTATCCAAAAACTCCAAAGGTGGTAAAAAGTTTTTTAAGTACATCAGAAGTAGGAAGCCTGCTAAACAACCAGTGGGGCCCCTTGATGATCAAGATACAAAAGGAGCGCTTAAAGACGATACAGTCATTGCGGAGAAACTAAATGGATTCTTTGCTTCAGTCTTCACGACTGAGGATGTTAGGGAGATTTCCAAACCTGAGTTGGCTTTTGTAGGTGACAAATCTGAGGAACTGTCATGGATTGAAGTGTCATTAGAGGAGGTTTTGGAATTAATTGATAAACTTAACATTAACAAGTCACCGGGACCAGATGGCATTCACCGAAGAGTTCTGAAAGAACTCAAATGTGAAGTTGCGGAACTGTTAACTAAGGTTTGTAACCTGTCCTTTAAATCGGCTTCTGTACCCAATGACTGGAAGTTAGCTAATGTAACGCCAATATTTAAAAAGGGCTCTAGAGGTGATCCCGGCAATTACAGACCGGTAAGTCTAACATCTGTACCGGGCAAATTAGTCGAAACAATAGTTAAGAATAAAATTGTCCGACACATAGAAAAACAAACTGTTGAGCAATAGTCAACATGGTTTCTGTAAAGGAAAATCATGTCTTACTAATCTATTAGAGTTCTTTGAAGGGGTCAAACAAACATGTGGACAAGGGGGATCCAGTGGACATAGTGTACTTAAATTTACAGAAAGCCTTTGACAAGGTCCCTCACCAAAGGCTCTTCTGTAAATTAAGCTGCCATGGGATAAAAGGGAAGGTCCTTTCATGGATTGAGAACTGGTTAAAAGACAGGGAACAAAGACTAGGAATTAATGGTAAATTCTCAGAATGGAGAGGGGTAACTAGTGGTGTTCCCCAAGAGTCAGTCTCGGACCGATCCTATTCAACTTATTCATAAATGATCTGGAGAAAGGGGTAAACAGTGAGGTGGCAAAGTTTGCAGATGATACTAAACTGCTAAAGATAGTTAAGACCAAAGCAGACTGTGAAGAACTTCAAAAAGATCTCACAAAACTAAGTGATTGGGCAACAAAATGGCAAATGAAATTTAATGTGGATAAATGTAAAGTAATGCACATTGGAAAAAATAACCCCAACTATACATACAATATGATTGGGGCTAATTTAGCTACAATAAGTCAGGAAAAAGATCTTGGAGTTATTGTGGATAGTTCTCTGAAAATGTCCACACAGTGTGCAGAGGTGGTCAAAAAAGCAAACAGGATGTTAGGAACCATTAAAAATGGGATAGAGAATCAGACTGAATATATTATTGCCCTTATATAAATCGATGGTACGCCCTCATCTCGAATACTGTGTACAGATGTGGTCTCCTCATCTCAAAAAAGATATACTGGCACTAGAAAAGGTTCAGAAAAGGGCAACTAAAGGGGTTAAGGGTTTGGAACGGGTCCCATATGAGGAGAGATTAAAGAGGCTAGGACTCTTCAGCTTGGAAAAGAGGAGACTAAGGGGGGATATGATAGAGATATATAAAAGCATGAGTGATGTGGAGAAAGTGGATAAGGAAACGTTATTTACTTATTCCCATAATACAAGAACTAGGGGTCATCAAATGAAATTAATAGGCAGCAGGTTTAAGACAAATAAAAGGAAGTTCTTCTTCACGCAGCACACAGTCAACTTGTGGAACTCCTTACCTGAGGAGGTTGTGAAGGCTAGGACTATAACAGAGTTTAAAAGAAAACTGGATAAATTCATGGTGGTTAAGTCCATTAATGGCTATTAGCCAGGATGGGTAAGGAATGGTGTCCCTAGACTCTGTCTGTCAGAGGATGGAGATGGATGGCAGGAGAGAGATCACTTGATCATTGTCTGTTAGGTTCACTCCCTCTGGGGCACCTGGCATTGGCCACTGTTGGTAGACAGGATACTGGGCTAGATGGACCTTTGGTCTGACCTGGTACAGCCTTTCTTATGTCCATCACATTAACATATCACTCTAGTGCCAAAACCAATACACTGATTAAACCTTCACAGTCCCTAGTCTGCAATCCCTTTGTATGGGATATCCTTCAATGAAAGTTCCACATGTAGAACAATTACATCATCAAGCCTAGAATAGTAATTATTTCTGTATGTTTTATCTAGTTAAACTCTGCAATAATGGGAAAACAGTTCTTCATAAGATTTTTTTTTTTTAGTGCTGAAAGCTAGTTACCTAATCAAGTACTTAGACATACTTGTGTACATCAGTGATACTTACACTTTTCATACTATGGACCACTTCTTGTGGAATCCTTCCTTAGGTACCTCCACTCAAAATCCCAGTTGCAATGTCATGCCTTCTCTACACTAGATATGGCATTTGGTTACACTAACAAGAATAGGACAGAATGAGGGAGATCAAATGAAAAATAAACTTGCTTTATAGCAATAATATATTACTGCTTGGTTACGTCCACCCATATAGTCTGGGTTTTTTTGTTTGATTTGGGTTGGGTTGCGGTTTTTTTGAATGCAAGTATTTATGGGTGAGATTTCAAAAACAATCAGTGTTTATTTAGCTCTGCTCCCATTGGTGTCAATATGAATTTTGACATGAACTTCAGCAGAGGCAGAGTTAAGCCTCAGCACATTTGAAAATCCCATTTTATATTTATTAGGGCCTAATAGAATTGGTGAAATCATTTTTAAAAAGTGGATCATAGATAATTTGATGAAGAAATGTGACAAGTTAGTTCACTCTGGACAGTAAGAGCAGAAACATCAGCTGACTTAACAGAGTGGACAGCAAGCAGCTGTAGTGGGCAGTCTATGTTTTCCCACAAATGTTTTTCTCACCCCAGAGGTGAGAGGTAGTAAGATGTCCTTTCTTCCCCAGACAGAGGCATTTGAAAGGGAGAGGGATGCTCCAACACAATGAGAGCGTTGGGAGGAATTCCCTCCACCACATGCTCAATTATTGCCAGGGAAAAGAGTTCAGTGTGTCAAGAAAGAGGAACCCAGAACAGTGCCAGTTTTGGGGAGCAGGAGATAAATGTAATTGGGGTTATGGGTTTCCTCCAGATGAATGCATGGAGCTCCAGGCATGGAAGCAGGAGCAGGCTAGGGTTATCAAGCATGGCAGAGACCATGATACTAGCAAGAGTGCTAGATGCTGCCTTATTTAAATATAAAGGCTTCACCTTTGAAATTTGGGGATTTAAATGCTGAACAGGGAGGTGAATTTTGATAACTGAAATAACTTGCTCATGCTTTCTTTAGCACAGTTATTCACTGGGGGAAAATAGCTGGATAAAGTCAAATTTGGAAGCACTTCTAGAATAGTAGTGAATGATTGACTTACATGAGAAAATGAAGCATGTCACTTATTGGATTCCTCATACTGATAAAAAATGAGTTTGTAGAAAGAAAGGTACCAGTTTATAGAAAGCATGCATGCTCAGAGTAAAACAATCAAAAGTACATTTGAATGTAAAATTACAGTCATCTCCGCTATGAAGTTATGTTCCATGTTTTAAACAATACGGTGCAGGCTTAATGAATATCATTTTTCAAAACACTCAAACTTTTAATTGCTTTCTTTTCAGCTTCATTAGTGAAATGGCAAATCTTCAGTCTTTCAAAATTAGATGCAAAGCATCCTGCCAGTTTGAGTTAAGAAACATGTTACAAAAGTCATTAACTGAAGAGTCAGACATACTGCTTTTCTAGTATATACAGGTCCACAGTAATTGGTGTGCCAAATATTACTGCCTTTAAATAAGGTGAGAGGATGCATTTGTGCATTGAGAGCCTGATTCGCCTCTCACTTGTTCAGGTGCAAATCAGGAATAACTACTAAAGTCGGTGGAGTTATCCCATTGTAAAAGCAATGTAAGAGACATGAGAATCCGACATTTACACTGATATCAGATCATACAGTTTTATGTATTGCTATTTATTAATTTGTTTGAGGGTTTCTTAGTCACATTAATAGAATGAATTCAGAATTAAATGAAAACCAGTTGGACAATTTTTTGCCATCACTGAACTGAGCTTTCAATTAGCCTTCATTCACTCTCAGAAGTCTCTAACCACCATAGACATACTGCTTTAGTCCTCTCTCAAGATGAGATACGGGTGAGCAACTGCACCCCTAGCATGCTATAGAGGAGAACTCTAGATTATCCCTGGGTTAGGCTATCATGAAGACTGATAGGCATGGGCCAGGAGAGAGGTTTCTGGATATGTGATAACAGACAATGGCCCCCAAACCCTGTATTGTGGAGGAGAGCTGCCTTTAGTCCAGTGCACAGATTAGTAAAGTAGGCAGCATTTCAGACCCACTGCCTGCCTGTTGGTAGAGAGAATAGATTTAATCCCATTCTCTACCCACTCACCCTTTCTCAGTGTCTCAGGCTTTGAGTGGGGATGGGTGAATTTCCTGCATGGTCACCCAGCCAAACTCTCCTCTCAAGCACAGTGGGCAAAAGCTTACAATTATCTTCTCACTGAATGTGCACACCTAAACTACAGAAATTCAAGAATGTTAATGAATTTGGAAATTTTTTTTTACTGTTTTTAAAATTTAAATCCATGTGTGAAGGACACTTGCAGATAATGTTCAAGTTACTTACAGGAGCTGTTTACAGGTGCTTTTTTTCCCTAGTTACAGACAAGTGGAATATGAGAGAGCAAGGAGTGCACAGTGGTTTATTCTTTACTAAAAAGAAAGTAGCAAGGAGACAGATTGCGGCAGCGTAAGCCAAGCTACAGCCAGTTATGAAGTAGAATTATAGAGTAACCAAGGATGATAGGGAGTCAGAACATTTTTGTCAAAATGTAATTCTGTCAAAGCCAAAACATTTCACAGAGCTATATTAGTTTTGACAACGTTGTTGAGAAGGTTTGAGGTCCAGGGTTCTCTGGTCACTTTTGATGAGCTAGAGAAAGAGAGAGAGAGATGCCCAAATCAAAAACCTGAGCTTTCTTATCCAAAAACAGTTGTTTTGACAGAATACTGTTTTGCAAAAATGTTCCAAACATTTTGGTTTTGTTCCAATGATGAGTGGAAACAATTTTTGAAACCTTGAAATTTGTCATGAAACAGAATTGTCATTTTCTGGCCAGCTGTATTTGCTCGACATCAGGTGATAGATAATGAGGTATTCAGAGATAGTTTCTTAAGCAAGGATTGGCAGCTCACCTTCCTTTTGAACCTGAATCTGTGCTCTATCACCGGCATACTGATTAACAGGGATGGAAGAATCTTAAAACCAAATCTAAGGAGAAACCAGCAATCTTCTCCTTTGTTCACTCAGCAATATCTAAATAGAATTATTGTTGTGTAATTCAAGTGAATGGAAAAATGTATTTTACAAGAGAGAAAATAAGCTGAACAAATCATTTTAAATATACTGTTATATTATATGACCCTTGAAGGTAGAAAAATGGCAGGTTGGAATTTCTTGTGGTACATCCCGAACTGCATCTTTCAGCAGTAAATTCCAGCTCTTTCCTCTGGCCCATCCCTTCTTCCTTCCATCTCCCTTCTGTCTCTTACTCCTGAACATATTGGACACAAAATCATCATTAAGGAGGAACCCGAACATCTTCCTCTGTGACTTCATACTGTAATTAAGAGAGTTAGTAGCTAAGCAGGGATCAGCAATGTGTCTGTGGTAAAAATTTTGAGGTCTGTGGTAATTTTTCAAAAAAATTGAATGACTGAATGACATACCCCATCCACCCCATGTCCGTCACTAAGTATGGTAATTTTGTCAAATGTCCGTCACATAACATGGTGGTGCTGACCCCTGTAGCTAAGTTGTTGCAATTATGGCAAGATAGTCCTTGGATGCCATTCCTGGGGAAGCTTTAAATTGAGAAAGGAGAGCCTGAGAGCGCCAATCCCCTCATCTTCTCCTGGCTAGTAAATGGGAGGCAGAGAAACCACTTCCCCAGGCACACTCCACATGTTCTTTCAGGTGCAAGGGGTTCAGCTCCAGTATGTCTGTGTGCAAGCTCACACCTCTTCACTTCCCTTCCTAACAAATGTCCATCCCTGTGCTGGTCTGACCAGACTTCTCTCCTGATAAGATAAGGAGAGGCCTGATACACTGGCAGCCTATTCAGGTAATTTTTATTAACTTGTGCTATCACTGTAGGATTGATACCACAGGGAAGTTTGGTTCTGCATGGCAGGAAACAAAAGCAATTTGTTATCCATTATAATGGATCTTTTTGTAAGACATACTAAGTTTTAATATACTAATAAGCATTTTCTTAACTCCTTTCTGAAATGTCTTTCAAATCAGATTGAGAACCATGTCACTATTGCAGACAACACCTTTGTAGCACCATCTCTGAATTCTCATTAGGACTGCCAATACCTGCTGAATGCAAATTCTAAACACTCCATGCAATAGGAAAATGATATCCATTAATCTATTTTCCTGACCTAAAACTGAATTTATGGCTCACTGCTGCTGCATATGTTTAATGTCCTGTTGAAAATGAATATCAATCATTTGTATGTATTGCAGCTTTCTAGAGCCAAGGGCAGCCTTCTGTTTTGAAGAGCAGTTTCAATACAAGATATAAGATGTTACAAGCTAACTTATACATAAATATGTACACAAATTAGTTCGTAACATCTTACATCTTGTATTGAAACTGCTCTTCAGAATAGAAGACTGCCCTTGGCTCTAGAAAGTTGCAATATGTGCAAGTGATTGATATTCATTTATCACCAGGACATTAAACGTGCAGCAGCAATGAGTTGTGAATTCAGTTCTAGGGAAAAAAACAAACCAAAAAACAGACTAATATATGACTAAATACACATATTTTATAGATGGTGTAATTACACACCCTGTGCTCTTTGGTGAAGAATTTACCTTTGTTTTTTAATGAGTTTTTAATTTAAAATTTGTTCTGAGTAAAAGTATGCATTTGCTCATGTGTATGAAAAACATAACATTCATTTGGTGATTTTGCTCCATTAACTTTTTCTCAGGTCCACATAGGGAGTTCTGGTTCTCTACCTTGCACCTATCAAAATATTGCAGGCAGTAGCTCAGAACTCATTCTTGGCTGGGCTCCAAACTAAAGGTGAAAGAAGCTGCTATATATTCTCTGAATTGCTCTAATCCTTACCAGTCATGTCACAGATTGACTGAACTATCGGACGCCCACAGATCTTTTAGGAATTGAAAGCTCTCTCATTCATTGTAGAGTTCAGACTACTGAAACAATCCATCTGATTCATAATTACTGCAGCCTGAGCTATGT
Source organism: Trachemys scripta elegans (assembly GCF_013100865.1). NCBI lineage: Eukaryota > Metazoa > Chordata > Testudines > Emydidae > Trachemys > Trachemys scripta. The sequence goes on from NC_048303.1 coordinate 72,421,092, forward strand.
TGTTTATTAGGATTTATTGTTTATTTTTTGCTGCAGTCTTGTAATTGGTCTTGTTTTGCTTGTATGTTTCAAATACAGACCAAAGTGGTAAGGATATGTATAGTCATTTCATTTTTTTAGATTATCCTTAACTTTCTATGGAAAGGCACCTAAAGAATAAGTGCCTGAATACCTCATAAATACTGCCTTTGATCCATACTAGAACTCTTACTGAAGTTTATGGAAGCTGCATACATATCCTGATCAGAAGATGAACCAAAGGATTTTATGGTCAATGCTATCTCAAGCAAACTAGCAGCCAATGAGGTTGCAAAGATTTTCTAAAGCATGAATAGTACTCTATTTCCTTTTGACATTTTTAGGTCTCTCCTCACCTATTTTACTGGCCTTGTGAGGTAGTATGAAATGCATAATATTCTTCAAGAATTTAGTACACAGGGGGGAAAAAAAAACACTCATCTCTCTCTCTCAAGTGCTAGTAGTTTATGTAGAAATTTTTTTAACAAGATATTGGAGCTTCCAATATATCCAGGGAAGCCTGTGGTCTGTGCACTCCTCCTTTAGCACAGGTGATTTACATGCAATTTGAAGTTTGTCGGATCGACATATGGATGCAATTTTGCTCTCTCCAGTGTTCTTGTGTGTGGATTCAAGTCACTTTGAAAAGAAAATGAAACACAATGGTAAGAGTAGATTGGAAAGTGTTGACATATATTGTCAATAACAATTTAAAGCAAGCACTAACTAAACTGAACAGAAAAGCAATGACAGTAACGACAGGTGCAGAGAAAAGATGTAGTATATAGCAATTGAAAACTGAAATGGCAAAGAAGGAGTTCTAGTTGTGTCAATGGTTTGACTGAACAATGAAGTTCAATTCTTGTACCTTCCTTAAACCAGTCTGTTAGAAGCACTGACAAAGAAGCAGGTGAAGTTCACAAAATTAATTAATTTGCTGCAGAAAAACAAATATAATCTGGCTGAGGAAGTGTTACTATACTTGGGGAACAAGCAAAATTGAAACAATGTCAAAGGATTTATGTACTGCTGTTTGTTTAATTAAGTGTTGTCTTTTCAGATGTTTCTCTAGATTAACTATCTGCTGTAGGGACACGGAATAAATTTCAATAGCAAAAACAATACAAATGACAAGCAAAGCAGTGCAGGTTTTTCCAGAGATTTCATATTACTAGGTGTAATGAGAAACATTTCAACCCAAATTAAAAACTTTACTTTTTTCTCACTGGTTAGACACAGCAGTAAAGGTAAGTCTGCCAATGAACTGCAACTTATTTACAATGAAATGATCAATCCTATTAACTCTATTTCTAAAAGGGTATCTGTGGCAGTGAAAAAACAAAACAGCAGGATTGGCCCACTGCTGTTTTGCTTTGGGGAATCAGGAAGCATTCAAGGAAGACAACAAGTACAGTATTGGATAAAGGTACGTCTACACAGCCTGTGGAAGTGAGCCTCCCAGCCCAGGTCAACAGACTTGGTTTAGCACGGCTCAAGCTAGCACTCTTAAAAATAGCTGTGTAGACATCACTTTGAAGTTGAAGCCGAGGCTAGCTTCAGAGCTGAAACTTGAGCCTGAGTTGCAGCTTCAAAGAGTTATGTACACAACTATTTTTAGAGTGCTAGTGCAAGCCCAAGTCAGTCAACCAGCACTGGTCATCTCACTTCTGTGGGTGGGGTAGACATGGCCAAAGTATGATGGAATGTTCATTTCCCCAGGAATCAGTGAAAATGGTGGATGTTTACTTCAATTAGATGATTTTCTCTCTCTCTCTCTCTCACACACACACCCCTACCTACCTTATTAAGGTGAAATTAAGGTTGCATGTACATCAGTGGTTTGGGTTTGAGTGTACGTTCCCTTTCAAGAATATTAGATATAGAAGAAAACAGAAAAAAACAAGACATTTAGAAATGCAGGAAATACAGAGCTGGGAACCACTTTTCGAACAATGTAGACAAACTATTTTAATTCTACCTCATCTTGACCATGATCACTCCGCATTACAACAATTGACATATTTGTATCACGATGGATCACTTCAGTTTGTTCAGTGCTTGGAACAAGGTGTCCATCCTGACTGAGGAGTCGGGGTGCCACTATAATAATATGTATGTTAATAAGTCTTCAAGCTCTCCCCACCACTATTGTCATTATTTGAAGCCTAAAATAGGCTAAGTAGGTCATTTATTGAAAGCTTGTATTTCATAATCCACATCACCCCAAGGCAGCAGTGGAAAGGTTATCCTTTTCTAGAGAAGAAAGTGGAAAAAACTGAGAAATATCAAAAGAACCTACTGAGAATTACATGTTCACCTATTGTCCTGGATCAGCAGATAAAAATCAGGTTTTGCCAAAGGATTTATTGTAATGATTTATCATACAGCCATGGGAATAACCCATGGGACTTGGTGGGAGGGGTAGGAAGTAATAAGACTACCCTGAGGAATAAAAATAATGATCTTACAAATATTTTTAAAGAGCTTCTCTTCTTAATATAGTTGCCTAGAAGCAAAGGGCTACAGCTATCGGATTTTTTGGTTGTTGTTGTTGTAAGTAAATAAAGTCTGTGATACAGCAAAGCCAAACACAGGAAACAGAATGGTTACAATCCTCTCAAGTTATGGAAAAAGGACAGAGGACTGAAATCAGTAGAAACACTCGAGAGGATCAGTCCCAGAGTAATCAGTAAAAACCAATTCAGAATACATTTGATCTCAACTGTTAGCTTTCTGAAGGATATTAATTGCTAGTGTCTCTATGGCTTTTTCTCCAGAACTATTCTCAGTCAGTAACAGCTTGGGGAAAAAAATTACAAGTATAAAATTCAAAATGGGAGAAACTGAAAACACTGATATAAACAAAACAAAGTTCAAAAAACACAAATTACTTTAGAATAAGCTAGAATGAAAACAAGACACATGAAAACTCTCCCTTTATTTTATAGAGTATAATGAAATTCACAAGATTCTGATTCAAAGTCCACTGAAATCAACAGTGACTTCAAGAGACTTTGGATCAATCTCTAAATTTCCTTTCTTCCACAGTTCTAAGACATCTGTAAGAAGCAGAATAAAATAAGAATTCTTTTAATGAGCTGCAGGAGAGGATTGTGTATTTATAGTCTATGTCAAGAATGGATGAATTGACTAAGGGAAAGAACCATCCTGCACCTCAGATTATTTAAAAAAAAATAATAAAAGAAATAAAAGACAACAAAAAATGTTAGATTTAATACACTCACCCATAGGTGCCGACTCTGTGGGTGCTCCAGGGCTGAGAAAAATTAGCAGGTGCTTAGCACCCACCAGCAGCCAAACTCTCCCCTCTCACCCATCCCCCAGCACCTCTCCCCTGCCATCAGCCCCGCTGATCACTCCTCCCCCTCCCAGCACCTCCCGCCCACTGCGAACAGCTGTTTCGCAGCATGCATGTTGGCTGCAGGAGGGTGGGGGAGGAGCAGGGACAAGGTGCACTCGGGAGCAGGGGGCAGAAAGAGTTGGGGAAGAGGCAGGAGAGGGGTGGGGCCTGGGAAGGGGGGGGCACCTCAGGCACCCGCCAGCTAGAGGGGAAGTCAGCATCTATGAACTCATCATTCCCTAATTCTCTACTATCTCTGCTGAGATTATCTCAAAGGTTCATCAGGTCCATCAACCTATACTGTACCAGCAAGTGATAGGCAGTGTGTAAGTATTTACATGGGGAACAACTATTTAATCACGGGCTTTTCAATCAAGAAGAGAAAGGTGTAACAATTCAATGGCTGGAAGTTGAAGCTAGAAAAATTCAGACTGGAAATAAGGTGTAAATTTAACAGTGAGTAATTAACCATTAAAACAATTTACTAAGGATCATGGTGGATTTTCCATCACAGACAATTCTGAAATCAAGGTTGGATGTATTTCTAAAAGATATGCTCTAGGAATTATTTGGGGGAACTTCTAGAGGAGGTCAGATTAGATGATCACAATGGTTCCTTCTGGCTTATGAATCTATGAATACAGAGAGGACAAAAGCTGCAGACCAATTTGGGGTGGGGAAAAAGAAGGAAAATAGTAGATGGGACAAAGATGCTGGTGAGACTGGGATTGGAGGGGTGGAGGAGAGAAACTGACTCTGTCGGGGGGCGGGGGCGGAGCTGGGACTGGATGGGCAAGGGGACTAAGATTGGTTTGACAAGCCTGGGAGTCTGTAGCTAGGAGAATGGGACTGGAACAAAAAGTCAGCAGTGGGCAGAGCTGGCTCTAGGCACCAGCAAAACAAGCTGGTGCTTGGGGCGGCACTTTTTTAGTGGCGGCATGGCCAGCGCCAGAATGTCGCCCCTAAAAAATGTGCCCCGGCTGCCCTAGCTCACCTCCGCTGCTGCTGCTCGCATGCCGCTGCTCCCCCTCCCTCCAGATTTGAGAGCCTGGGAGGAAGGAGGAGACTTGGAGTGGCCGTGGCGCGCGCGCGCTGCTTCTCCCCCTCCCTCCTAGGCTTCAGAGCCTGGGGGGAGGAGGGAGGGCTGGGGATTTGGGGAAGGGGCGGAGCTGAGGCGGGGCCGGGGGTGGGGTAAGAAAAAAAATGGGGGAGGGGGGCAGCCAAAATTGTTTCTGCTTGGGGCGGCAAAAATCCTACAGCCAGCCCTGGCAGTGGAGAAGAGACAGGACTAGAGCAGGTTAGATGGGGCAAACCAGAAGAGAGCAAGATTTGGTGGCGGGGAGGGATGCAGAAGCATTTGTGCTGACTAAAACACACTTCCCCATCCAGTGCTTGGAACGGTATTTAAGTTTCCTGAGTCTCAGCATTCCTCTACTCTCAGCAAATATCTGTGAAACCCACTAGCAAAGTGTCTCTCTCTTCCCCTCTAGTGCACAGCATAAGGTAGGGTTCCGGGGTGGGGAAAGAGGAAAATAGTATGTGATCATGTAACCAAGGACTATCAAAATGCACATGCATAAGGGTTGTAAACAACAACCACCACCTCAGTTATGGTATATCCTAACTTTTGAGTGCTTGACTTTGCAACCAAATGTTATTTTAATGTAATGTAGTTAAATGTGTAATAAGTATATAATAGATGATTAAGATAAGGTACATTTAGTAGTTGAATGTTTTTGCCTTTATTTTTGTGTAGATCTTAGTTCTTCTGGACATTTTGATGATCATGATTCTACTCCCTTTGATGTCAGTAAGATTTCTGCCACTGACATAAATAGGTCCTTCGACACCTTATCTAAAATCTTCATCAGCTCATTTTACTGAATTTTCAGTTTGCTTTTCCAGGTTTAGATAGGCTCTGTTTGTCTTCCAACATGCCTTTTCATGTCAGAGAGTACTGCTATTAATATGTGAGTGTGAATCTCTTTTCAGAATGCTCAAAAGTCATAACATTTGTGTGTGGTTTTTTTTTAAATTGGCAAGGAGAAAACTACTACATTTATTTTATACTAAATTGATTATAACTTAACATTAGACTGTATTCAATTTTAGGGAAGTTATCTCAATGATTTGACTCATTAAACTCACCTCCATTTCATACACTAATGAGTAAAACCTAGAAACAATACTGATTTTCCCTGAAGAGTCTCACTAATTTCCTATCCTGCTAGGAAAATCAAATGTAGCACAGAGCAACTTACTGTAGTTAATGTCTCTAAACATCACACTGTGCATCAGATTACAAATAAAACCATCAGTAGGAACAAATATTGCAGAGAGTGATCATATGCACTGTAAAAAAGCCCATTCTTTTTCTTCCAGACTCAAAATGGAGATTAATATGGTAGTGCAGTTATTACAGTGGCCTTGTATCCACCCTTTTCAGCCCAGGAGCCAAAGACATATTTCAAAAAAGTCAGTGGGCCACAAACAGTACATTGGAGCAGATTGTCTGGGCTATTCTGCCCCCTTTGTACAGTTCAGGTGTCACATAGGAAGCAGAAGATGCATGCAAGTTTCCTGCTGGGGACCCCTCCAGTGTATGGCATTTCTCAGTGGGCCCAGAGCCAGTGTATTTGGTGCCTATACTACTCATCCTGTAGTAGCCACTAGTGCAGGGCCCACGTCAGAGTGTGTGTGTGGGGGGGGGGGCGAAGGAGGAGTGTCTGGTGTGCCTTTGCTAACACAGAAGCTGGGGGTTGGTTCTTAGTTTCTCTTTTCCTCTCCCCTGGGCTTCCTTTGGTGACTATGTAGAGGTGAGGAGGCATTCTTTGCTAGATGCTCCTATAGGCTTAGGTAGTACCAGTCAAATGCCTATTCTGTTTCCTCTGAAGCTCCTAAAACCCAACTGGAAGGCAATGGAGATCTCTCTTCTCGCTCCCCTGCAATTGCTTGCAGCGGTGTTCAGAGAGGGAATTTCTGAGCCGCTGCAGCAGAGAAGGGACAGCAGATGAGCAGAGCGCTTCCAGGTGACTCTGGGGAAGGGGAGGGAAGCAACTGGGGACATTGCACACCATACCTCCTTTGCATGATTCAAACACTTCAGTTTAAAGTCACAGGGGACAGCTCCTGGAACATGTTCTGAATTCATAATCAAGTACAAATATTCTTGGCACAGCTACCACCAAGGACTACAATTTAGAGCCTCCAGGACCACAAGCAACCCCTCCAGGCCACAAATTGGATACTTCTGATCTAGTGTGTTCACTGCATGTTTATACACTCTGTCAACCATTGTAAGATGTCATATAGCGTTGAAGCACACATGATTACCAAAGTATTCTGCAGCAAAGAATGCAGGAATCAAAGCCATGGTTCCAGGAATCTTACTCATGAGATATCCAAAAGAGCTGTAAGTTAGATATTCTTTAATTACTACTAAAATGTGGACTAGTCTATGTACTTAGTTACATGCTACCTACAGTTAAGTCACTAGCAAACATTCTCTTTTCACTTGTGTATTATGGTGTATGCCTATGGTAAACTCAATTTGTGAAACAGAGACAACATATAGTGAGTGAGTGATCAGTTTATGGAGATAAGTAGGAGAAACCCCATATAGCATTTTCTTCCATTAGGTCCATCATACAGCTCTTCAGTGGGACGAAGATTCATGCTTAGTGTAATGCAGTTCATTATAGAGGACTGAAAATAGAACTATTGCTTATACACCTGGTCTGACATACTGAAATCATATCATGATATAATTCTTAAGAAAACAAAGCTGTTCTATATTACCATAATCATCATTGCAAGTCAGCTATTGCTAGAAATTTATTCTGCAACTTTAAGAACGGATGAACTTTAGTATCATTAGTGACAAAGTGGTGAGTGAATAGGCTATTAATAATTGTGCGTCCAAATATCAGATCCTGGATCTCTCTCCCACAAGTGATCTGGGAGATCACTCACTTACTTAAGGACTGGCCTAATGGCATTTTTACTTAGCCCCACTTCCAATATATTTGAAGCCAGCTGAGTTTCTCCATCCTGCATTTTCTGGGGTAAGCCAATTGGTCCACTCCCCCACATCCTGCAGTTTCAGAGAGCAGCAAGGTAAGATACTCTCTTCCCATTATCCTTTCTTCATTAATTTTTGGGAGCAGACAGCTTTTTTATTAGCAGTAGGTGGAGTGAAAAACATTGCTACTCTTTCTGACTCCAGCCCTGCATTGCTCCTTTAAGTCTGGGATTGCAAGCTGCCTTTAGAATGCAGGAGGTTAAAAGGAAATTCTATTCTCACATGAACTCATTTTAGTCTATGAATTCTAATTCATCGCTATTCTTATATATAATGAATTAGAGATATTTGAGCTGTTATGGGTTATGCAGCAATGGTTGGCTTCCTTATCTTGTGACATACATGGACATGATTATAGTTTACTGGCTTTCCTATTAGCCCTCTATTTTTTCAAGCATTCCCCTAACCATAAAAGGTCACAACCTTATGTTCACTAGTCCTGTCAAACAAATTTAAACATCTGCAAATATAACCATAAAAAGAAATGTAAACCATTAATTTATGTTCATCTGGATAATCCTTTCTACACATCTTAATGTCCGGTAAAGAGAAATCAGAAAAGTATTAAAGAGTGGTCATATGAAGTATATAAATTAAGCAGAAGTTTATCTAATATAAAGCTATAAACATAAGTTTGTATTCAGCACCTGAGTATTTAGTAAACCTGTGTGTAGAGATGGTCACAGAACATACTACTTCTAGAAATGCAGCAGATGCACCATGTATAGATTACTCAGGGTGTTAGATCTGTATTTAAATTTGAGTCACGTCAATTAAGCCAGTGTACTTTTGTTGTGTTTGTTTTTAAACTTCAACGCTAACCGTAGCAGCTCTCTTACAGGTGCTCTTTAGAGTGACCCAGAGTTTTTGGCAATACTGGTTGAGCAAATGAAAGATTGCCAGGGAAGAATATTCTTATACAGGTTGACTGAAAATATCTGGATGGTCTACAAAAAGGCAAGGCAGTTGTTTCCCAAATTTGGTGGTATGGCAGCATGTTCCTTTACAAGTTAGACAGCTTACATTTTCAAGGGGACTCATCTGCACCCATGATTTTAGATGCATGGTCACTTGCCCTCACATGGGACAAAATTGAAAGAGCATTTACTTCTGCAGGTTACAAAGCTAAATATCTAGTTTGTAGGTTCAAGTTGTGTACACATTCTAGCTTCTGTAAACTCAAGTGATTGTGGGTGCAACATGGTTGGTCAGATAGAGGCTTTCACTGAAAATTTTGCCCTGAAAGATTTTTATTTTAAAAAACAAACTTCCATCATTGACAAGGATTTTGGCGGTATGTGATTTACATCAGGGAGTCAATGAACTGAAATCAATTATTTTGGTTATAAAATGGATAGTCTTAAAGTAATAAAAAGATCCCATGTATATTTAATCCTCATCTTCAAAAACATGGAATATGCATCAACTATTCTTATTATGTAAAATAGCCAGTCTAATCAAGGTCATTTGTCCTTTCCTCTGAGCTAATGTTTGATAGCGCAGAACAAGATCATTAAACATTCTATAAAAATTGAAGAGCAATTACACCCTGCACAAGAAATGCAAGCTGCCATACATTCTGAGCAGCCACAAAACCTTCACAATACTTGGGTTTCAAGACATTTCCCCTCTACATTATTGGCATTATTAATAAAATAGCAAAATTAGAGAGATAGAAGTTCAAAGGTCCAGTTCAGAAAAAAATTCAAATATTCAAATGGCTACCTGATACAGGGGTGTCTGCAAAAGGGAGATATGATTTTTCAGAGATGCTAAATGCTCATAATTCATTTATGTACCTAGATATGAATTTAGGTGCCTCAAGGTGGGCAGTCAAGTTAAAATATTTTGGCCAAAGCACCTACTTGTTCAAAGTAGTCTCACTGACAAAATGATGAATATTAGAAGAAATAGAATCCAGAAGATTCCCCCCCCCCAAACACTGTACAACAATTATAAATGTTGCTCTAATATACTGTATTAATTTTTGAAATCAGTGTAGATACTAGAAAAAAAAGTAACCTTTTTCCCTTGCCTGAAGTTCTTATACAATTAATTATTCTTATAGAAGACTAGTCTGTGTGCACAGCACTTTTTCTCTATTAGAAGCAATTGCCTAGCTCTAGTGTACTGCCCCAGTATAGCTTCCTGTCCTTGCCTTTGTTGAGTCTATTAAAATTGGGTGTATTTTCATTTATGATTTTCAAATTTTGTATTTACTGTCATCTCTAAACTAAAATCTGTACCCATCATTGAACGCAAGAAAGAACTGCTATTAGCATTTTAATGAAACTCTTTATATTATCTGGACTCCTTTGGCAATAGGAGAGAAGTAATTGAAAAATATGCAGGGAAACCTATTTACCAACTGAGGAAAGAAAAGGAGATTGTAGGTTGAGTTTTCCAGAATGCCTGAAAAATCAAAAGATCCTGTTTAAAATAGATTGGAGTAAAGAACCATATATATGTAAATTTAGCCAACATCCTAGCCTAAGGGGAAGGGGGCGGACTTTCTTTATCAAGGGAATGCACAGTTAATGTGTAACTGAAGAAAAAAATGAAAGGATGATCTGGATTCTAATCTTACTTAAATCCTTGTACATCAGGATTAATTGCACTAAAGTAAATTGTGTGGTGCCAATTCAAAATGTGCATAGTCAGATCAGATATAGGCCCATACCTAAAAACCAAAAGGGAACTGGAGAACAGCAATGTTACAACCCTGGGTACTGCTCACCGACAGGAAAAGCAACATAGTTGTTGTTCCAATGATCTATTAAAAAAGGAACTAAGAATATGGTTACAGAGGCAAGCCCCAGCAAAGAACCAGTTCTCAGCAGCACATTGTCTCTAGCATTCGTTGTTATTTTCCTCATGGTTAATTTTGTAGTGGAAACTACAACAACAACAAACCACCACTGAATCAACTGTAATAAACAGTTAAATACTAGTAGGCACATTAGAGAGGCCTAATACAACTACATGCAGACTAATTATAGAAATCCCAAGACCATTGCAGACATCCCCATTTCAACACTATTATGTGTCACCAGCCACAGTTTCAGGTCATGTACATAACCCAGAACTGGGGTGGGTGGGGGGTGAGAATGTTCTGATGCTCGCACAAGTCATTTGTTTTCTTTGGAACCTTTAAAAATTTTCAAATTATGTAAGGTCACACAGTATATACATTACAGTATGTTTTGATTAGAAGTGTGGAAGGAGCATTTTCATTCTTTCCTAGATTTCTCTTCCTCCAAAAAAGGAGAGAGGAGTTATCAGAAAATTAGAACAGAGTAAAACATTTCTGAAGCAAATCTGTGAAGTTACCTTTTATTTTACATGACATAACTCACCCCTCCAGAAAAGGTACTGATCAATAAGACATTTTGCTTAAAAATAGCTATTTGTGTTACTGAAGTTTAGTTAATGTTTGTTGGCTGGTTTTCATATGCCTTGTTAAGCCCTTCTTCCCCACCCTCAGGTACCTCTATGGGGCTATGTTAAATGACAGCTTCACTGAACTCAGGATCTACAAGGTACAACATAATTTTTACATTCTTTAATAATTGTAACTTTATCTGTTTATTATATACATATTCTTGACACAAGCAAATCAGCTGCTTCATTTAACAAACATATGAATCCGTCCACAAAGAGAGTACTCTGAAAGCACTGTGATATAAATAGGATTGAGACTATGAGCATCAATTAAAAATACAATGTTGAGAAATGTTATGTGGAACAATAGGGCAAAAAAAAAAAAAAAAAAAAAAAAAAAAAAAAAAAAAGGTAATGGCAGTAATTCTGCATCCAACCTAGAGGCAAAATTATCAATGAAAAGAACTGGGCAAAAAAAGCAGTTACATTTCAATGAATATTCTTTAGAGCTTTTAAGGTCCTGACATCATAGTATCCTTGGAAATCAGAGTCCTTCCATTTTTCATATATTGGACTGGCCCCATATGAATTCACTGAAACTATTTTCTTGCCTCTTTTGTTGTTACATTCCATTAATATTACTTCAAAGTGTGAGCCACCAAAAATACCCATAGGGAGCAAATTTTAAAGGTGCATATACAAGAATTAACAGATGCCAAATTTTAAATTATAAATGTACATATTAGCACCAGAAGAGCTTGTGCGTTCATCCAAACAGAGCAAAATTTTGTCCAATGTATCTGACCTATCACAAGTAAGCTATGCAGCTTAAAATTTTGAATAGTCATGATCAAACTATAAAGTAAAAATATTCTCAAAGGTGTCATTTAAATAAGTTTGAGCAAATTTCAATACATTTGTAGATATTCTGTGAGTTGAAAGAAAGGCTAAACTCGCTGAATAAATTGCTAATGGCAAATTATTCACTCAGTTCTCATGACAACACACTATGGACAAGGATAGCACATTGAAATAAAATAGTTTTATTTTTATATTGCCTTCCCATCAACATCCTCAGAGCTGTATTTCAGAGCATAAATAAATACAACATAACTTGATGCTATCAGTTATAACTACTGCCATAAAGAACAAATTATAAAAGGGGTTTAATATAGTGTGATGGTGTGAAATAGACCCTAAGGCCCCAAGCTGCCTAGAGAGACTGCGTGAGACATAGCCAATCAAGGTCCCACAGGCCCATATAAAAAGTTGGAGGGCTAAAGTGAGTTCAATCTGTTTACAGGGACCAGGGGAGCAAGAGGTGCTCCTGGCTGGCTGCAGGAGCTGCAAGGGCCAAGGCAGGTAGTTGCTGGCAGGGACCGGGGGAGCAAGGAAGGGACTTGACAATAAGGCCTGCAGAGAAGTGGCCCAGGGAAACACAGTTAGTTAAAGGGATGTGGCTGCTACTTAGAGGGTTCCTGGGTGGGGCCTGGAATAAGGTGGGCTCAAGCCCTGCCCCCACCCCCAACAGTCACTGGAGAAGTAGCTATGCCCTGAAAGAAGGGAATTTAGACAGGCCCAGGGAAGGGACTATATGTGAAAGTCCAGAAAGGGGGCCGAACTGAGACTGACCCAGCTGGAGAGCTGGGGTCAGAGGACTAAAGGGCAGCAAAGAACCTCCAGGGAGGAAGCCCTGGGGGTGTGACTCCATCCCAGAGCAGGGACCTTTGCACGCAAGCTGGCCAACTAGGGGTACTGAGATAGTCCTCATTCTGACCAACAGGGCCTGAGCCTGGGAGGCTGTGATGGGCCCCATTGGACTGCTAAAGGATTGAGCTACAGAACATTGAGGGCATTGTGATAGGCCTGATTGGGCAGTATACCCTGGAAGGAGCTTGTTTGTTTGTTGTGCACATGAACAGCCCTCCGGCTGAGTCACTGGACACCTGCCTGACGAGCACAATGGCCAACAGGAGGCACTATGAGTGGAGGAAATTGAGAAACTGCAGGCATGCACACACACGTGACCAGGAGGTGTTCATGAGAGGAGGGTGCCACCCCATTCAAAGTGGGAAAAACAGATGGATTAAGAATAGAGGAAAAGATGGCAACATTTCTAAAAAAGAAAAAAAGTATACTTTAAAAATGAATCCCATGACTGACAATTTGGTATTAAAGAGACGTTCACAAGGAGTGGCAATGCACTGGAAATACAAACATGCCAGAATAAAAGACACTAGTCTTCTGAAAGATCTCGTAACTGAAGCTTCTCCTCACAATCTTAATACCGTTGAGTCTGCAAACCAAAAACAGTTGAGACTCTTTTACACTCATATGTTAAAATAGTGTCCTGTGAATGGATGTGGAATTCAGACCAAGACGCATAGTACCTCCCAGCTAAAGCATCAGTGGTAAACCATAATTTAACTGCAGTCATAGTCATGGTCGGATTTCAGCTAAAAGTGTTATGTAGCTACAGATTTGGGATCCAATTCTGCAATACTGAGCAGCGTCAGTTCCTATTTAAATCAAACAGGATTTGTGGTATTGTCAACCCTTGGCATATTGAAATTCCTGTAGAATTGGGCCCTTAATGAAGCATTTGAATTGTGACTGGATTATCCCCTTACTCTTTGGATGTGAACATGTTTTAGTTCAGTACTTTAGTTGACAGCAGTTCTCATTTAGCCTTTTGTCTTTAAAGTGGTGTGCTAATGCATTTTAATTCAACCTGTGGCCGAAAGCTTGACTGATAACAAGTAGGCCTGCTGCAATGGGAGCTAACCTCAGAAAAAGGTGACGTGCAGGAGACCAGGTTAAGTACTGTCAATTCAAATGCCCTTGAAGAGCACAGCTGTCTTGGTCATGAAGATTATGATGATGGTGAGAGACATTGTTTAAGAGGTATCTCTGGCCCAGCCTTCTAAGGGCTTGTCTACACTGGCAATTTACAGCACTGCAACTTTCTTGCTCATGGGTGGGAACCCCCACACCCCCCAAGTGCAGCAAGTTTCAATGCTGTAAAGTGCCAGTGTATCAGCGCTGGTAGCTATGCCTCTCATGGAGGTGGGTTTTTTAGAGCACCAGGAGAGCTCTTTCCCAGTGCTCTGCCGCAACTACAAAAGCCATGTTAAAGCACTGCTGTGGCACTGCTGCCACGGCAGTGCTTTAGTGTTGCCAGTGTAGACTAGCTTTAAGGGCTCTGAAGATCAAAACAAGGACCTCAATTTGAGCCCAGGAGCAAGTATATAGCTCAGAACACTGGGCTAATGTGTTCTCCTCTCTTGAGTTGGTTAGAAAGTGGTCTGCCTCATATTGTGCTATCTGGGACTTCTTCATGGTATGCAGAGTTAGCCCCTTGTACAGTGCATTGCTGTAATCAACCCTGGACATGATAAATAGTGTGTCTGGGTCCACATCCCACAGGTATGGACATAACCTCCAAACTAACTGAAGATTGAAAAATACATTTGTGTCTGTTGAAACTATATCAGTATTCAGGATTAGTACACAAGGAGTCTGAGACTGCCTTATCTAGATAAGAAGGTAGATTGCCCAACCAAAAAAATTCTATACCCTCAGTTGATGGAGAAGCTATCACTTGGGAAGAAAACACTCTCTCTCTCTCACACACACACACACACACACACACACACACACACACACAAAAACCACCCACAAAAGCAGCAAAACACAGATGCATTCAGCTAGGACCACTGTCAAGGTTGTGTTTTACCAGAGAGGGGAAGGAGGGAACAAGGGTTGATCCAACAACCTTGACAGTGTCCTTTTAATTTAAAGCAATTTTGCATAGATAAAAGAACTAGGAACTATTCAAAATGATTAGTGCTGTAATTAAAGAGCTGAATTACAGTCTGTTGTTCTTAGAGAAATGTGAACAGATGGTACATATGTTACAAAGATTTTAGTAAAACGAGGTGTCTAATTAGTTCACTGCTAATAGTACTTGCTTTACAGAATATATGAAACTTGTGAATTAGATATCCACAGGAATCAAGTAATTTTAATGTAAATGTATATTTTACCCTCAGGGTACTACTTTCTGAATTTGAGTGAGATTCTTGAGTTGAAGGAACGTGATGCCCAAACTTCACACAGAAACCTTATAAATAAGTAAAGAGGGATTTTTTGGATACATGGGGATGAAATACAACATTATAATAAAATAAAATACTTTAAATGGTCACTGTCATTTCAGGCACCAGATATTTATAATCATATGAGAAATGTCTTGGATTCTACATGACTGTTTTTACAAAACAACCATGGTTCCAAGTAAAAAAAAAAAAAAAAGGGACTACATATAACTTTGACTTTTCTATATTCAACTTTTATGATTTTATAAGCCACAGGAGAAAAATAGCCACAGTTTATCAATAAAGCTGAAAACATTCAGACACTACATTCAGTAGCAGTCACTCAGCTAACACAAGAACCAAAAGTTATTTCACAAATCATGGGATACGTTGTCACCTGCATAAGACAGCCTGCAAAAAAAGAAATGCCACTGGAAATGCCATTTGGTTCATAGAGTTTCCTGTGAATTGGCCTGTTGGAAGTGGGTAGGAAGAAGAGACAGGGGGTTCAGACCTCTAAATTCATGGATGCCCAGAGATCTATGGGAAATCTCATACATCTCACAGCATTTTGGAGGCCCTTGACATCCATACAAAGGCACAGTGTTAGTACCCCAGGTTCCCACACTCAGAGCTGCACAGCTGTCTCAGAAATCATGCTCCCTTGTAGTCCGCACCAATGGGCTCCCTAAAACCAATTTCAAGAGAGGTGGGTCACTGTCTTACAGAGTCAGCATTGTTTTATGTAAGGAAAACCCAGGAGTTTTGGAGGAAGGGACTGCACTGCAGAGGGCAAATGACCTCTGACCCCATGGAGCAGAAAACCACATTGGGGCTTGAAATTAGGGGAAGTGCCCAGGAGCCACTTTTTGTTTCATGCCCCTATGCCACACCACATGTATCTAGTCTTGCTAATCTCTGTTACTGTAATGGAGGGGCTAGGCTGTACTAACAACACTGAGGATGAGGATACATGGATAGAAAGTACTGTGACAAAGTTCTGTCCTTGACTCCATGGGTCCAGCATTTCCTGACAGATTTTGCTAGTGACCCTCCACATAGCCCTTCCTTTCTCTAGAGGCAAGGGTCACAGTCTACTGAGCCATTTTCATCATAAGTCAGCAAGGGAGGTGTGGAGAAGCAACCCTACCTCTCACACAGTCTCGGTTGTCTCCCAGTATCAGTGATTAATCAGGGAAGGGAGAGGGGAGCCCAGGCCCACCCTCTACTCCAGGCTCCAGCCCAGGGACCCTAAAATTAGCAGCTATGGACACTGACTTTTTGGAAATAGGACATGTACAATACCCTGGGCCACATCCCCACAGCAGCCCCCACTCAATATCTTCTTCACAATTACCTCAGGGCCTCCTTCCTTGCACCTGATATAGACTTGTACTGCTTCATTCCTCCAACAGCACAGCTCCCTCCTATAGCTCCTGACACCCACACCTCAATGACTAACTGGGAGGCTTTTAACTAGTTCCAGCCAGTCCTTGATTGGCTTCAGGTGTCCCAATCAATCTAGCTATCTCCACTGCCTTCTAGAAAGATCTTAATTGGCCCCAGGTGTCTTGATTAACCTGGAGCAACTGCCATTTGGCTACCATGGTACCAGGGATTTGTTTAGCCTGGGGCTAACATACCTGTTCCTCACTACTTTACTGTAGCCATCTGGCCTTGCCCCATCACAGTACATGAACTCAGGCTATATTTGCTTGTGTTCCATTATAGACAGAGATCCCCCCCACCCACAAAATTGCAAAAGAGAAAACTATAGGGAGACATTTGTAAGCACTTAAGAGGCCATTAAATCAAGGATTAGCAAGTAAGGTGCATCACTGTATCTTTAACCACTAAAAGCAAATAAATAAGTGCAACACTGAAATGTTTTTTTCCCTCCGTAGTCAAGTGGTTTAATGTCCCCCTCCCAAAACAATGGGATGATAGAGCATGCATAAAAACAAGTCTAAGACACATTTCTATCACTAGGAAGGATCCAGCAATTTGATTTGTTGAACATATCAAAGTGCTTTATAATTTACATTGGCAATTCATGAATTGCCAGAGAAAATATAAAAACAAAGGGTTTAAAAACTTCACTGAGCTTCATCAAATTATTTGGAGAGTTAGATCAGGTTTTCATACAGATTTTGCACCAATATAACTATCTTGATTTAAAAAAAAAAAAAAAAACCACACAAACCCACCACGCAAAACATTAACCACCCAGTACCATGATGGATGAGGCCATACCATCATTTCTTGCCATTAAGGACTTGTCTAAACACAAAAGTTGTACCACTGTAACACTATCGATACAAGAGTGCTTATTGTTGATGGAGCTTTTTCCAGTATGTGAAGGGGAATAAACTATACTAATATATTAAGGCTGCATACTACTGGCATAACTGCACAGTATGGGGGCATTGTACCAGTGTAACTATTTTGGTTAAAACAAAAAAATAAGATGCCTAATTAAAATAATCATATGAGTATTTTAATTAGGAATCTGAATTTTTTTTAAAACCAAAAATAGGGATATGAATAGAGCCACTGAAATCAATGAGGCTTTTCATGTGCTGAAAGTTACATGTGCCTATGTGGCTTGTTGAATCAGGGTTTTACTTATGAGACATTACTTGCCAGTAACATGAGGTGCTTCTACAGCCAATGAGTTGCCCACAGCGCCTTTAATTATTTTTTACAGGAGGAATTTTATTTGATTAAGATGTGCCTGAACTGCAAAGTTCGAGTATGTTCATATCAGTGTTTGATTTGGCCCATTACAGAAAAGAATTAGCCATAAAGTTGACCCTAGAGTCCATTCCAAACTGCCATGAAGCTCTCAGCACAGAACTCGCAGCCATGGGTGGGAGGACGCTAAAATGACTTTAAGCCACCTTTGCACTGTCACGTTTCTGGGCTGCTATAAGGCCAATATGGCAACCAGCACAATTTAGAGAACAACTGAAAGCCGAAAGTTGCCTAAGTTACAGCAGCCTGGCTCTGCTCCAGCCCGTTGCTCTGACCCACCTCTCCTACGCCACAGCTTCACCCCTAGCCTACGCCTACACTGAAGTTTGCAAGGGAGTACTCAGAATGACAGTCTTCAACTAGTTTTCTCAGTTCCTACAGCACAAAGGGAATTATCCCCTGCCTAAATCTGAGGCTTTTAGAGATTCCTCACCCTGCTCTAACCCTTTTCAGGGACTGGAGTGAGGATGGGAAACTTGCCGGTGGTGTCCAGATTTAGGGATTAGCCAGCATTTACTTTCAAATCTTCATAGGAGTCCTTGAACCATCTCAGTTTGTCACTAACATCAAGGACATTGTTTACAAGATATGGTTCTTAAATATGTGGCAATCTACCTTCCATACTTCACAAGGAGTTCCGCTCCCCCTGCCCTTACGACTTTGAGGAATTGAAATGGACTGCCTGTTTTGCTGATTTTAGGCATAATGGTGTTATTTTCTGAAACACATGAACATTGATGGCTATCCTTGCACACTACTAGTTCCACTGCAGTGAGTGGGCAAGCAAAGATAAACACTGAGACCATGACAGTAACGATACTAGTAAAAGTGCCTTGGATAATCCCTTTCACCTCACACTTTTTCCAAAGAAAGCTGAATACGTTGCTAGACTGATCTCTTATCAGAGGCCCAACCTCCTGTCAACCTTGAAAACAGGATTATAAAGCCGAACAGGTAGCCTGTGATTCACTGCTATTATGATTGGAATTACAAGAGGAAGAAATAGCTACAGGAACTCATCCTTTGGCTAGGGTTGGACATTTGCAAGTTCCAATGTTTCTCTTTCTCTCTCTCTCGTAAAACTAGTTCAGAGGCATAACGTTATTTGGATACTTCTCCAAACCAAAAATTAACATATGGCACTATACAACTTGAATGTATACATTTAAAGCATGCCACCATCCATTTCTCCACATTACTTACCTACCGTACACACACTGACTCCCTATACATTAACAAAAATATATGCCGCAAGCAACATACAATTATTATATAAATCATTCTCTCACACAGGAAACTGCAACTGCAACCCTGCCTATTCAGCTCCAAAAAACAGCTTAATGGGATCCCCCTTTGTTGATAGTAGTAGTACGTTCCATATCCTATCTGTGGGCCAGTTACTAGAAGGTAACATCATTCATGCACTACCTTGCCCACACAACCTGCTGGCTGCCTTGTCTCCCACCAACCAGTAGATGGGTCACCCATCTGCTAGTGGTTGCATGATTTACTCTCAAGGAAGAGCAGAGTACATCAAGAACTACAGTGGGAGGTAAGGCAGGTGAGAATGCAGAAAAACAGATGACTAGTTTCTAAGGCTCTGGCTGCTTCTCTTCCTATTCCAGACAATAAGAACAATTCTGCAGTGGAAGGATTTGCAGCTGTCCTCACATTATCACAAAGTCTTGCATATTCCCCCACCCTTCTTTTGTTAAAGTCATAAATAGAATTAGAAGGACCAGTAGGAGATCTAGCCACCAAACCAAATG
Organism: Trachemys scripta elegans; assembly: GCF_013100865.1. Taxonomy (NCBI): domain Eukaryota; kingdom Metazoa; phylum Chordata; order Testudines; family Emydidae; genus Trachemys; species Trachemys scripta. Next base: position 72,440,553 of record NC_048303.1, read on the forward strand.
ATGTGGGACTTCAATGTTCTCTAACCAGCTATTGTAAGACATGAGTGAAACTTCAAGTGAAATTAATGAATGTTAGACATCTTAATGCCTTTGAGGATCTGGGCCAAATGCATTATTTTTGTCTCAGCCACAGAAATCTTAAACACTATAATTGTTTACAGTTTAACTACAGCAATACTATTCCTTGGTTTGCCAGTCGACTCGGGGTCCAAGAGCTTTTGCTCTATTGAAAAGCAATAAAAGACACTGTGTTATGTAATTGGATTCGCATTATTACATCCCAGCCCTCCAGAATTCGCCATGAAAACTGCAGCTTGACCATGTAAGTGATTTGTAAGGCTTTGACATCCCACTATCTACTACATAAAGTTTAGTGGTAAATAAATTGCCTTGATAATGGAAACTACGATAAAAATGGCACATAATCCTCAAATACCAAGGAATTAGGAGTCACAGAAAAAGGCATGCTGTCTTGCTGCTACATGTTGGCTACAAGTAGCTTATCAGAAAGGAAGATTAGAGTAAATAAAAGTTTAAATCCTGTTGTCAATGCTTATTGGGTAAATCATGCCTTTGGGTCACAAAATATCATGCACTAAGGGTGAAATCCAGGAACCAGTGCTGAGCTCAAGCAAAGGGCTGTGCATTAGTTAGCTCTGTGTGGTCTGAAGGGAAATCTAATCCTCCCTTTTGGGGCCACAGAACAGATGCACAGCTGTTCTATCTCTAAGTAGGCTCACATCACCATTTCAGCTGCTCCCCATAAGGCTAATTCAGTCCAATAGCCGAGAGCCTTAATGGCCTTAACAAGGAACATACCCTGCAATGGAAAATTCTCTGAATGCCCACTCATCCCAAAATACTGACTCTGCCCCATGCAAAGCACACATAGGCTATGTGCAGTCTCCTCAAATCCCATCCCTCCTTGCACAAGGAACTACATTGGCTCTGCTGCCAGTGGGATCTCCACAACTACAGAAACGGAGCCTGGCTTTGGCACTAAGGGGGAAAGTGCTCTGCCTAGTATTAACAAAGCCTCAGTTTGCATGGCTGCAAATAATTTCAGCCACACTTTCCATCCACAATTATTTCCATCCACTGTGTTATAAAGTTCTTCAAGAAGTGTAGTGATGCCACACTTCCTGTGCACTCCAGGTAATCTTTGGTTACCTGTGACACATTTCTCAGTGAGATATTACAGGATACCAGGAGTGGAAGGGACAGCGTTCTGGAAGAGCCAGTGAGAGCGGTAACATCAAAATAGCTATTACAGGGCCTGTGTAACTTCAAGTAACTTCCCCACAAGCCCTGAAAATCAGAGGAAAGGCTGACTATGCCGGGAAACAGTTCAAACAGCAATTTGAGCTGTATATGAAAGCCACAGGAGCAAATAAACTGGATGATGAGCAAAAGATTGCTCTGCTCTTAACAGTAGCAGGCACAGAAGCCCTTGATGTACATAATGCATTCTAGATGGGTGGTGCTGGTGGGGAGAGAGGGGAAGGCTTTGCAGGAATAATTAAAAATGTTTGAGGATCATTGTCTCCTTAGAAAGAGGGGAAACAAAGGTGCTACTCATGATAGATGTGTGTTCAGGATGAGAAACCATAAATGAAGGAATCACAGACTTAAAACTGAAAATTCAGTGAATGTGGAATATTGAAAGATGCTCTCATTAAAATCAGATTCTCCTGTGGTGTAACAACAACAACAAGAGTCTGAACAGTTAATAAGTGAGATGGATGACTAAGTGAGAAAGGGCAAAACATAGACACCAAGCAGCAAAACACCTAGCGAAATGCACAGAGCACATGACTTCCTCTAAACCAGCAAAGGAAAAGTTCACAGAAATTAAATTGCTTGAGGACAGAAACATGGAATGCAGGAAACAATGCCGGCAATGTGACAACCAGCATGAGTATAGGAAATTACCAGCATTTGGGCACATACACAGAAACTGTAATAAACCAAACCACTACGCAAAGAACAGCAGGAAAGTGTGTGTTTGTCGTACATTGGAGAGGAAGAGCTGTTCTAAAGCACAATAAGGGAGGAGGCTGAAAACTCAAAGAGGAGCTAATTTAAATGTACACAAACGGAACTTGACACAAGTAAATGTAATAATAGTGACAGAAACAGAGAGATGTAAAGAGCTCCTAAAAGTAGAGGAGTCAAAACTTTCTATGAAAGAAGAATTCCAGTGTCAAGAGACTGCACACTGACATTTAATACAAAATGTGAAATGATAAAACAAGAGCGCCTGGGATGCTACACAAAGACTGGCAACAAGTCTTGGGCCTATACATGTGAGGTGCTTGGTCTCGTTAAGATGTATATCACGGTCAGAAAGACAACTTAGTGCCAGATATCAAAGTATTAATAGCATCATTTGAAGACGCTATAGGGTCTAGCAGGTGCGAAAATGTAAATTGAAGACAATGATTTGGGGCAGCACTTCCACTGAGTTCAGGAATAACTGAAATGTATGAAAATTGTGAGAGCTAATAACCCTAAACTGAATAAGGCCGAATTCAATTTCAAACAGTGGAAATAACATACTTGGGAGAAAGAACAGGAGTACTTGTGGCACCTTAGAGACTAACCAATTTATCTGAGCATAAGCTTTCGTGGGCTACAGCCCACTTCTTTGAATGCATAGAATGGAACATATATTGAGGAGATATATATATATACACATACAGAGAGCATGAAAAGGTGGAAGTTGTCTTACTTGGGAGAGACACTGACCTCCAATGGAGTCTTGCTTGATTAATCAAATATTCAGGCAATACTGAACATGCCGAGGCCTGAAGATAAAAAGGGAATTCAAAAGCTGCTAGGCATGTGAATCACATCAGTAAATTCATACTTATCTTAGGTGAGCTGTGCAAGCTGTAGAACTATTGCCTCCACTGTCCACAAAAGCACGGGCTTGGATAACAATGCAAGGAAGTACAATAGTTTAAAAGCACATTCTGACTTCAGCTCCAGTGCTGCAATTTTTTGACTCACTAACAGATATTAAACTCTTCACAGATGCTTTGTAAGGCGGTCTGGGGGTGGTACTATTACAGTATCATGGAACTGATTGGTTGCCAGTCTCACATGCATGAGACTATGAAAGTCACCGAGAAGATCTAGGCACAAATTGAAAAAGGAACACTAGGTCTGGCACACAGCTGTAAAAGTTTTCAAGACTTTTTTTAAATGGTCCTAGCTTCAAAGCAGAAACTGATCACAAACTACTGATTGCAATACACAAAAAGAGAATTGGAGAAGCACCACCAGTGATGGAGTTCCAACCTGGGCCTGTTTAGTATTAGCAGAACACTCAATACACAGCCTGATAATCAAGAACAAGCAACAAACATACATGTGAACATGATAAAAGCATCACATACTGCATCTCCAGGCACATAGGATGAATTGGTGACAGAAACAGCTAAAGATGAATTGGTACAAGAGATAAGTAAAGGAAGGAAAAAAAAAACCCAACACTTCCCACTTGCATAATCCCACTATAGAAATGAGCTTTCAGTCATCTCAGGAGTGCTTTAAAGGGAACACAGCTTATGGCTCCCACAGTGAGAAGAAAGAAAATATTGGAATGAATATTGAGGGCCTCTAGGAATGACCAATTCAAAAAGGAGAACTAGAGAAGTTTTATTATGGCCACAGATGAATAGTAATATCAAAGAAATTAAACAGGTGTGGACCATACAAGTAGCACCGAGATTCCCAGCAGTGCTACCATGCAAATAACTCACAACTCTATAGTACAAAGTTGGAAATGACATGTTCAGCTCGGGAAGACATGATCACCTACCTGGCAATAATGGACTACTTTCCCATAAGCAGTCACACTTAAAGATACCACAGCAGCAACAATTATCAGGGACATTAAATCTGCATTTGCATGTCATGTAATTCCAAGGACTGTAATAACTGATCCTGGAGTTAGCTAAAATGGACAACTTTCATCATGAGACATTTAGTCCCAGATATCCTCAAGTCAACAGATTAACTGAATATGGAGTAGTTACCCTGAAGAACTTGCTTGAAAAACCAATGAATGCAAGAGAAGATCCATACTTAGCACTTGTCAGATATAGAGCTACACCGCTGCAGTGGAAAGTCACCCGCTGAACTTCTTTACAATAGACGTATGAGTGCTCAATTACAATATGGGACAAAACACAAATGATGACTAAGGAGAATGAGGAAAAGACGGGGAAAGTACAATCAGACAAAATATTACAATAAAAAGGACCTCTTTCTCAGTTAAAAACTAGACTCATTGAGAATCTGACAAGATAGGCACTGGCCAATCAAAGCTACAGTGATGAAATAGGAGTCACCTCATTCATACTCAGTTATCATAAGTGAAGGCAAAAATTTCACAAAGAAATCATAAGTATTTGCTCAAGATACATGATGACTGGGCTGAGATAAATGAAGTCAGAGCAGACACACAAGTTGGGGAAAAAAAAAAAAAAAAAAAAAAAAAAAGAACTTACAAACTGATCCTGTTATTGACCACGAGACTGAACAGTCTGTTACAAAGAAGGATTTGTCTAAAGAGGGTTTACAATACAGCAGATCAGCAAGACCGCTAGAACGTCCTAAGAGAACGAACAAAACATGTTAACATTGTGTTAAAGAAACCTAAATAGTATATTTTTGCTCCAGTTCTGAATAATTCATAGGATTTTACAAATAAGTGTGGCATTCAGTAAAATAAATGGAGTATGACTGTCAGGGGAATTAAAAGAGGTGGCTCAACCATTTCTTGATCTACCTTTAGACATATGAAGGCTTATATGCAAATCCAGATTAAGTTTACTGAAGTCTTAAGTGATCATCATGCACCTATATCAGGATAGAAGTTTCAGGTCCAGGATAGATTATACAGCAGTGCTCAAGAATGAGTGGTTTTATTCTCTCAATCTCTCTCATGTGCATTAATGGGCAAATCCTGCCCCTGAGGTGAAACTCATGCATTCCCACTGTATAGGGGAATGGAGTGAGGCAAGATCTTGGGACACTGTGTGTTCTTGGTACAACCTGAAACCCAGCTCCCCAAGGGCTCCCTGTACAGCAGTTCTGAGGAGCGAACCAAGGAATAGGCAGGCCTGAGGATTTGCTATTGCATGGATATTCAGGTCCTGCCTTCATGTGGAGGGGGCATGCTACTCTATGGTAGTGATTGTGCTGTTGCTGGTTCATGGCCTTGGACATGCCTCCACCTTCCTCTTGTGACACTGGCAGGCCACATGCCAGTTCTTGCCCAGGCTGCAGGCATTAGCTAAGAAGTGACAACTTCACAGCTGGAGACCTGACCAAGTCACCTGTATGTTAGTTTTGCTCAAAATAGATATTAGTCTTATAAGAAGGTATTCAGTGTTTAAACTCCATGAAATTCCACATGCATTAATCTAATATCTATATCCCATGTTATAAGGTAACATTAGAGTGTTTGCTCTGTAACTGTAAACCCCCTAGGAAAGAAGCATTACCAAGTGAGAAATACTAGGAAGTATTTTTTCACATAATACAGTCAACCTGTGGAACTCCTTGCCAGAGGATATTGTGAAGGCCAAAACTATAACAGGGTTTTAAAAAGAACTAGATAAATTCATGGAGTATAGGTCCATCAATGGCTATTAGCCAGGATGGGCAGGGATGGTGTCCCTAGCCTCTGTTTGCCAGAAGCTGGGAATGGGCGACAGGGGGTGGATCACTTCATGATTACCTGTTTTGTTCATTCCTTCTGAAGCACCTGGCATTGGCCACTGTTGGAAGACAGGATACTGAGCTAGATGGACCTTTGGTCTGACCCAGTATGGCTGTTCTTATGTCCTAGTTTGCCACAGGAGATTCTCTCCTGCCCAACAAAAAGGTCCATAGACACCAGACAGATAATTGTGGAACATCAGAGGACAAAAGTTTTTTGATTGGTTCCTCAGCCACCCAAAAAGATGAGACATGCACATGAACTCATCCCATCATCTTGAACTCTGGGGGAAGGGAACAAAAATCCCTGAATAGAAGAAACTACATCTTTTTGGCTGTTCAAACTCTGAAGGACTGGAGACACTCTCCCCCTGGGGTTGCCTCCTGGGTCTGCCCTGAAAGACACTTTGAATTGACAGATCACTACAACTCTGTCACTCTTAGGATTTAGATGGTGACTCATGTGTGTGCATATGTTTGCTTGCTTTAACCTATAAATAATTTCTTTTTCCTAATTAATAAACCTTTAGATAGTTTATTACAGGATTGGCTACAGGCATAGTCTTTGATGTAAAACCTAGGGGACCAATTGATCTGGGGCAAATGACTGGTCTCTTGGGACTGGAAGCAACCTGAATGTGGTGTGATTTTTGGTATAAGTGACCATTTATCACTAAGTCCAGTTTATCTGGGTGGTGAGATAGACTGGAGAGTCTAAGGGGACTGTCTGTTACTCCACAGTAAGACTATCACAGTGATCCAGGAGTTCACATTTGTTACTGGCTTGGTGAAATCTAATATAGAACACTCCACCAGTCTGGAGTGTCTGGCCTGTTTTTGACAGTCTGCCCTGAGGTGGGCACTCACAGATATGAGTCAATCCAGACAGCGTGACACCTCTAACTGAAATTCCCATTGCCCGCTTGGGATACTCGTGCTGGGGAATGGGAACTAGATTTGCCCCAAGTCATAAAAACTTTAACGTATGTAACCCTTCTGCCCATCTAAGTTGGCAGCAACAAGGGCCGGGTTCTGTATCTAGGGGTTCCGTTTCAATAACGCAATGCAAAACCGGCTCGAGCCCCCACCCAGTGACCTGGAACAATTACATACCACCCCCTGGGTGCCTCTAAGAGGCAATACTTCCCCTCTCGCAAGCACGGAGTCTGAGTGTAACAGAAAATGTTTAATAACATGAGGTAAACGACATCAGCATTAAATTGGAAAAACACCACAAAACAGAATTCATAACACAAACCATGAGCAAAAAACCCACCCCAGCAAATTGGGCTGTGTCCTTTCCCATTGGTTCTTGAAACCAGCAACCCAAGAATCACCCAAGTCCCAAAAGTCCAACAACCCCCCCAAAGTCTCTGGTCAGTGCAGCCCCAGAGTTCAAGGGGGGGGGGGCACGCAGGGTGTTAAGGGGCACCTTACGTGATCCGAGGCCGACCGGCTGCCTCTCCATGGGGTTCCGCCACAGCCTTCACCACGAGCCGCTCCACTCCACCAGCTGTCCCATGAGCCGCTCCCGCCGTCCCACGAACTGCTCTGGCAGCTGCTCCGCTCTGCTCACCGACCTGTGAGCCGCTCAGCTCTGCTCCACTTCAGCCATCCCTTGGGCCGCTCCCACAAGGCTCCGCTCTGCTAGCTGCTCCTCCAGCCGCTCCGCTCTGCTCACCGACCTGTGAGTCGCTCAGCTCCACTCCAACCGTCCCCGCGAGGCTCCACTCTTCTAGCTGCTCCGCCAGCTGCTTAGCAATATAGCTTCAGGCTCCCCCACTAGTTAACACAGCCTCAGTGATCTCAGCTCTTAATAACTTTAGCTCTTTTGTGATTTCAGCTCTTAGCAATTTCAGCTCATATTAGGGGAGCCCCAGTACTAGTGCACCATTGGCCCAAAGTGAATTCAGCTCAGCAGCCTGTAACTAGACTCCTAATGGAATCAAAGTTAGCTCTGACATTCAACAGTGGAGAGAGGAGGTAGTACAATTGGTGTTTCAAACTCTCAGAGGGGGCCCATACCATCAGGTACAAATACCTGTCCCCATCCTCTCTCTCTTCACTGGGTTTTGTAACCCATGCCCCTTGTCAAGCAAGTGCTACTTAGGTAATGGTGAAGGACTCAGTCAGTCCTTCTGTCATACAACAGTTCCACTGGCCTTGATTCACAGAATCAGGGTAACAAAACTTATTCTTCCTGCCCCAATAACAGAGAAAACTGGGGATCCCACACCAGCCAAAGTAACCACTTTGAGTTGCTGTTGTTTCATGCCAGGCGAGTGGGTGTGCCTATGTAAACAAGATCAGCCCCTGGAGTTCTTTTCCACACTCACCATAATTCACCACCAGATGTCAGGGTAGAGTTCATCCTGACTGCTTACACGTAGAACAACTAAAGGATTGACCATCAGAGATGTTCCTCCCAACATCCATGCTTTATTGTCAGTTATAGTGCAGATCACTGAAAGTAGTAATTTGAAGACAATCAATGTAATGCACATTGTCCTGACTGTACTAACAACAACTTTTGAACTGTCCATAGCAATTTAAATAAGAACAGGAACACACACAGTGTATAGCTGATCAACATTTTCTGAAGCATTAGCAAATCTCATTAAAACAAAGTCTGTCGTACTGTAATCTAGAACTGGAACATCACATTAAAACTCAGGAATGTTTCCCTGTTCCTGGAGGCCTGTTTATGAGCAAATTTCTCCCTGCAAAGGAGACTTTCAAAATTATTCCTGAAACTCAACCCACATTTGTGTGGTGTGAACTTTTTAAAAGGTAAAAAGCATGATTGGCAAACTAGCAATTCTTCTAAATCTCTAAGAAGTGAAAATCTATTACTTGTTTGATTAGCTACTGCTCAATGAACTGGGCCCAATGCTAAAAGAAATGCATTTCTGAAAATGGCAGAGCAAGTTGGTTTGCTATAAAATCTGTAAACACTACTGAAACAGTGGGAGAACTGCACACGGCATACTTACAATTCATTAGTGAGGCATGGCTACACCAACTTGAGCTTTACACCATCCAGTTACATCAGTAAAGTTACAATTTCAATTTATGTAGAAGTGTTTGTGTATTCAAAATATAAGGAAAAACATTAATGGTATTTCAAAAGAGAACACTGGGAATTTCAGGAAGCCCACACAGATGTGCACTGAAAATATAATCATGAAAAATTGGTAGGGAGTATGGTCCAATGCTCAGAACTGGGCACTGAGGGACAGGACTCTCATTCTATTTCTGGCCCATCTATTCACATGCTGTGTGACTTTCAGCAGCTCAGTTAACCTCTCTATGCCTCAGTTTATTCGGGAGGGATACTACTACTAACTTACTTTAGAGATGTTGTCATCATTATTTCCAGTAGTACCTGTGGTGTGCTTGGTGCTTTTCAGATCAGAAGGCAAAAAAAATCACTGCCTTTAGGAGCCAAGACAGACGGTAGTGGGACAGGCATGTGCCCCATTTCAAGTTTATCAAAAAGGTAGCAGCAAGCCACTTTCAACAACAATCTTTGTCAACAGCCTAAAAATTTCCCAGATGGCAGTACTGGTTTCACTGTTAGATCTGAAAGTCTTGGACAGAAGATAGATCCAACAGTATTAATGGAGTCAAAGATTCTACCTCTAGTAAGTTACAGCAGTTTATGAGCCCTACTGCTTCTTAGGGGACCCAATGAGACAAAGATGCTCCTGGGAACATGAGTTCTGGTGTCTCATATTCAAGGGCATAGAGGTGACGGAGAGCCTTTTCCAAATCCATGGTGGGACCCACCTCGAGTATTTTCCACACCTACAGCATTCCTTTTAGTTGGACTTTATTTACTCAGTGAGGTGTAGAAGGAAGCTGCATTGGCTCAGATTTTGACAGTTTCCCTGGTGGCATTACTAGCACAGGCCTTGAGGCCAAGAGCTGATATCTAAAGGAACTGTACAGCAAATGAAGATTTCACTGGCATCTGTCCCCATATTGGGGATTGTTTTCTCCCTCTAGTCATTTGGTGCCTCTTAGGATCTGCTGAAGCCCAGACCATTCTCCTATTGTTAGTTTGCCAGAGATTCATTTCCCAAATATGCTATGTGACACCTCAAAAATGAGCTTTCACACTAAATCTCAAAGATCAAATGAAATTTATTAAAAGAAGTTTCTAGGACTGTTTTTCAGACAAGTGGCAAAAGAGCATTAAATAAAATTTCATAACATGACTAACACCTATCGGTTTTAACCCAGTATCTCAAAAATGGATTGCTAGAACCCTCAAAGTTGAGCAAAGTATCTGCAAACACACACATTTAACATGATTTTTAAAAGAATCTGGGAGAGGCTGGAGAAAGAGCAAAATCAATTTTCTAATGGAAAGCATCTCAACCTTAACTATAACGGGCTACTACATTTTAATAATGAGAAGTTGAAGGATGCAGTATGTTAACAGATTTTACATTTAGAACTCTGGGTTCTATAGCCCATGAGAGAAATGAAGCTATAACACAACAGTAAATCTCTTCTCAAAGGAGTAAGGAATAATAAGATGAAGTGGTAGAGACATCTCAATCTTGCATCATAAGACAGGCTCCTTGCTGCCCATGCACAGCAAAAACAAAAAAATGCAAGAAAGCGCATAATGAATTTGATCATTAGACTCTTGAAATAATCCACACTGCATCCCTATGGATATTGTGATATTTGAATAAGAGTTTGTCTTTCCTGAAAAGTTTAGAGAGCAGTAACCTATAGAAGAATCCTTCATTGGACTTTCCTCTCCACTGCTGAGTTTGCATTGTTGCTGAGTTAATGACATACAGAATTACAGAGATGAATGGAAGTTATTGACCTGCCCTCATCAGCTTGCTGAGAATGACATTATGTCCCAGGAATGCATACTACACTTTAATGGTTCGCTACAGCTCAAAACCTGAGTGAAGTATCTGAATTAAATTTAGGTAGTGGCATGATTGTCAGTTTGAACAGTTCGAGCTTATCAGAGCATTTACATGTAAAAGCTTCGGTAAGCTTGAAATCAGCAATTTTGGCCATGCATTACAATTTAACAAAACACTTAGATTGCTTTGGAATAATCCCAGTTGGTTAAAGTTGGTTAAAGCCTAAAAACCAATGTTATACGCAGCACTAAAACAAAACAGCTATTGTCTTCCTATTACATATTTGTTATAAACCCATGATATGAATGATCTTAGGAAACATTCAATGGAGGATTGAACAATTTCATCATGCACAGAAAAGAACAATGCTGAGGAATTCATCAGCAATTTTTAATCAATGGTTTGTCATGGGATATGTCAGCAGTGACATTTTGCTGGACCTGCATCTCTCCCGCTTCCTCTTTCTGCCCTCCCCCCATCCCCCCATTATCCAGATGATTTGGATTTTAGGTTTCAAAATAAAAGTCATACACCATGTGATAATGATGGGCAGTTTCCTGTGACTGACTAGAGTATAATGTTTGTGTATTGTGGGCCACATACTGAAGTGCTTACTCTGTTTTTACTTAGACCCAGATCCTTTAAAATATGTAGATGCCTAACTCTCCTAGAAATTAATGGAAGTTAGGTGCCTAAGTACTTCTACAGGAAGAAAGGGAAAGGCCACATAGATGTCAGTGAAATCAAAGCATCCATGCTCCATGGACAGGTTGTAGTAGATATAGACCTAGCTGCAGTATGCATATATGAAAGCATGGGTCAAAGACTGGATGGCCTATTGCAGAACACCCAGAAGCTATATCTGCGACAAACCATACAATATGCCTGCCTGCTAGATAAAGCAAACTGACATGATCACAACACACCAGTACACTCCACTCTGTGCTGGTTACCCCAGTTAAAAACCAGATGCATTACATTGTTCAATATCAACTGGACCTTGTCTAGACTAGGGGAAAAAATAAAGTTTTGCTGGGGTTTCTGGTTTTGTTTAAAAAAAATTAGCTAATGTGTTTTAATTAAGAGCTATTTAAATGTGTTCCCATCTAGAGTAGACAAGCTTTAATATTTTTATAGACATATTCTCTGGTCATGGTCAACCCTAAGGGAGGTATGTTTCGAAGCAGTCCCTATGGTAGACTATGACCAGCTAGCACATTTTAAAGATGCTAAAATCTGTCTACACTAGATGCTAACATCTACCAGTATTTCCCTTGCATTTCCTTAGGCCTTGTCTCCTCTGTTGTCAACTACCATCTCCTTTTTTCGACCCCTTCTTGATTATCTCTGGTTTCATTCCACCCTTCCTCTCCCCTTTCCTCCTTGGATTACATCCCAAACATACTGTTGCTGGTACCTTTCAAGGTACACCTTCTCATTGCTGTTTGAGCACTTAAAAAACCTCACCTCCTGATTAGTGGAAATATGGTGCTGGTCAAAAATATACTTTAAAATAGTGGACATAAAGCCTAAGTTTGCTCGTGACTCTTATCCATGCAAAAAGAGCTGCTTTTGAGAAGCATGAGCATCCATTCCATCTTTTTTTTTACATTTGTAAAGTGCCAGATCCTGCAAGGTGCCCTGAGTCTCACCGGAATCAACTGAAGTTGAGGATATACTGAGTACCTCCTGCCTCTAATGCATGGAATTTATTTAAAGTGGGTCTTGTCTGCAGGAAAGCAGACATTAAAAACAAAATCCCTGATGCACCTGGGATTCTTGCTATCCATACACAAACACAGCTATGGTATTTGGAAACCTGCCCATCTCTGCCTTACTGGAAATCACTTCAGGAGGAAAAAATAAATAATAGAATCATAGAATATCAGGGTTGGAAGGGACCTCAGGAAGTCATCTAGTCCAATCCCCTGCTCAAAGCAGGACCAATCCCCAACTAAATTATACTTTCAACCCACTTGTGTAACTTTTCAATGTGATGTTTCATCCACCACAAAGGCACTGAAAATATACTTGAAAGTCATATTAGTCCGCTGTAAAAGAATTTTTAGGTCTATCTCCCCTTGTAAGTATTCTCACACTTCTTATCAAACTGTCTGTACTGGGCTAAGTTTTTTTTCCTCTTACTTAATTGGCCTCTCAGAGTTGGTAAGACAACTCCCACCTGTTTATGATCTCTGTATGTGTGTGTATATATCTTCTCAATATTTATTCCACTCTATATGCATCCGAAGAAGTGGGCTGTAGTCCACAAAAGCTTATGCTCTAATAAATTTGTTAGTCTCTAAGGTGCCACAAGTACTCCTGTTCTTTTTGCGGATACAGACTAACACGGCTGCTACTCTGAAACCTATAAAAATCATGGATTCCATCCTACATCTTTTACTTAATTAACTCCAATATGCGTGGATTAGGAACAACAATGATTTGGAATGGTAATAATGGAATTGATACCATAGTGGCTTTCTTGCTATATATTGTACCTGCAGAACAATCTTATCTAAAGATGAAGCAAGTCATATAAATCCAGCAATAAAACTCCAAAGCTACTTGCCTTGAAATCTACTTCACAAAAACTGAACAGTAGCTGTTCATGTCAACTTGCAAAATTAAGGTTTAATGCTTACATTAGAGTTTAAGGACCTGTGAAAGTGTACCCCATAAGGCTTCATGGAGGGGGTGCTCATAAATATATGTATGATATAACTGGAATAAAGTTTTGCTACATATGTCATGTAACATATCTATGTAAAGGTTATGATCTACTGGTTATGTTCATCCTAGTTGTATGCAGGCACCATTTGTGTGTTCACAGTTATGAACACTGGCTGTATAATTTCTTGATTTCTAAGTAGCCTTAGTTAGAACAGGTCACTTCTTGGGAAAGGAATGTGCAAATTAGGTGCTCAATCAGGAAGCACTTAACAGACAAAAGAGCTTGGAAGACTCCAATCCACATAAGTCTACCTGAGGACATTCAAGGTAGCATGTGGGTAATGGCTACGACCTGCAAGTCCTGAGTCATGCATGGGCATGTGACTTGCCCATGTGATTCCGAATCTCCATTTTGTGACTGGATTCTACACAGGGTGAGGAGGGGGTCTCCACCCACAAGAGAAAGTCTATTTAAACCCCTGAGAGACCCCTCCATTTGGTCTTCAGCGGGCTAAAGAAGGAGCTTCTCCACTCTCCCCCCCTCCACCAGGATACTTAAAGGAAACTGAAACAAAGGACAGTAACTACAGGGGGTGAGAGTAATTGCTGGACTCAGGCTAAAAGGAGATTAGTCTGTAAAAGGGAGCATTCCGGAACTGGTGAGGATCTTATCTATATTTAGTTTAATTAGACATAGATTTGCGCATTTTATTTTATTTTGCTTGGTGACTTACTTTGTTCTGTTACTACTTGAAACCACTTAAATCCTACTTTCAGTATTTAATAAAATCACTTTTTACTTATTAATTAACTCAAAGTATGTGTTAATACCTGGGGGAGCAAACAACTGTGCACATCTCTCTATCAGTGTTATAGAGGGCGAACAATTTATGAGTTTACCCTGTTGAAAGCTTATACAGGGTAAAACGGATTTATTTGGGTTTAGACCCCATTGGGAGTTGGGCATCTGAGTGCTAAAGACAAGCACACTTCTGTGAGCTATTTTCAGGTAAACCTGCAGTTTTGGGGTAAGTAATTCAGACCCTGGGTCTGTGTTGGAGCAGACGGGAGTGTCTGGCTCAGCAAGACAGGGTGCTAGAATCCTGAGCTGGCAGGGAAAACAGGAGCAGAGGTAGTCTTGGTACATTAGGTGGCAACTCCCAAGGGGGTTTCTGTGATCCAACCCGTCGCAGACCCGATACTGAACATGTCAGTCCGTGGATGGGTTGCTGTGCCTGCAGAGACGCAGTTAAGCCAATGAGGTTCCATGTGGATTCAGCACACTGTACACTGACAACCTAAACTATCATATAGCTTAGTTTTGATCAATCAAATCATATTCAGAAACCAAGACCTCTGGACTCTGTTTTCAAGGGGAAAGGTTTGTTTTATTTGAGGGGGGAGGGGGGAGTTGAATGTAAACAATTTACATTTCTCTTAGTTCTACTCCCCATTTTGAGAATCTCAACATTCTGCAATACCCAAGAACCAGCATCCACAAGATTTCAAGTTTGTATGGCCTGGAAGACCATATATAATTTTGATCACACTGGGCTCTTAAGAAAGAAAAGCTATAGGGCAAGAAGATCTAATTACGGTGACAAATTCTAAAGTTACAAGATGGATGATAAGCAGAACAAATGGAAGGTTCAAAACATCCAGACTGTATATTGGATGAGACTGGGGAATAGAGAAATTTGGGGGATTTAGGAGATATCCATAAGATATTCTGCAGCATTAGAATAGAGATTTTCTTTAGCATCAACTTCTATTGGCCATTCTGAGACAAATTCAGCCCTTATGAATTATATTACATGGAGTCAAGGAAGGCCAAAGAGCAGAGGTGGTTTGGGACAAGGAAAGGCTGGAACAGAGGGAGCAAAAAGGATCAGGTTTTGTGAGGGACAGAAGCAGAAGGCCCTGCAATCACTAGAGGATGCTCTCCTCAGAGCCCAGAATTGAACCCAGGATTCCAGAGTCTCAGCAATCTTCTGTTGTCAGCAAAAAAGCTTGAAACCCACTGACAAAATATGTGCCTCATCTCCCTCTAGTGGCTGGCCAATGTGGAGGATGAGAAACTAAAACTGCTATCAGTTGTCCCATTAGCCCAAATGACAGATGTATGTGGTGAAACTAAAGCTTCTAACACGGGTGGTGAATAAGGTGGCAGTTAGTGGGGTTCCATATGATGGACATCCTGTTATTTTCAGGTTGCCTTAAAAATAAATAAATAAACTAGCAAACTACATACAAAAAGTTACATTTTAAGATGTTAAAATTGCAAAGTATTCAAAAGTTAGGAAATGTCAGAATTAAGGCTGCCCGTTCAAACCTTAATTCAGCCCCTTGTGAGTATACCCTATGATACAGTCTTTAACTGTGTGATCACATACTATTTTTTTCCCACAGGATCCCTGTCTCATTCAGTTTACTCTAAATGTTACATAGTCACATGTACTAGATACAACCTATTAAGCCCATACAGCACTGGACCAGCTCCTGAACCACTCCTGAAACAACTGGCATATCTCTAAATGGAAATGCATAGCAACTTTTGAACAATACACTCATCCACCAAAAAGCTTCTGAGTTAAAAAAGTTACTGATGCATGCCTGAAATGCATGTACAGTAGAAGAAAGGAGGTCATTCTTGGGAGAAAAGAAAAATCTGCATTAATCAGAAGTAATGTACCTCAAGATCATCTTGTTTACTCCATAAAATATGAATGAATAGACGTGGCTTCTTTGTGAACCAAGGTAAAAGGCAAACTGGATTATACTAACCCAGTGACATAGGTATACGTCTTGATAGAGACGATCTAATGAGACTGTGCCTGGCCTTAGCAGACTCTGCAATGGAGGATTAAGTTCCTGTGCTCAAGAAACACAGGATCTACTTGCTCTTACTGCCCTCAGGACATAAGAGAATCTAAGGAGGCAGGACTATGTTCCCACACCCATTATATACGTATTCAATAGCACAGCACATCCCATGTTCACCAGAAGTGATTGTGCCTTCAGACTATCCATTGGAATACTATTGTGCCATACCATCCTCTACCTCAGGGAGGGTTGTATACAAAATATACAATCTGACCTCTCTATCTCATGGCATTATATATGGTTTAAAAGACTGAATATTAAAGAGCATTAACCTCAGTAACAGAAAATTTTATTAGCTCCAATCAAATTAAGCAAGATTGCTTTTGAGGGCACATGGAGCATATGAAAGCATGCATAACTCATTCGAAGTCACCATTACTTTCCTGGTTTAACAAGTACCTTGAAAAATAAGTGGTATCATCTTACCAAATAGTTACACTCCCTGCAGCAGTGAGGAACTGCCAAAACAGATGGGTACTACTCAGTTTAGAGTCTTCAGAATGAATTATATAGAACAGTTATAGAGAACAATGTTGATAAATACCCTTGCACACAGGGAGAAGCGAGTGGTATTCAATAAAGATGACAGGCATGTCTAAAAGATTTAAAAGAGTACGAAGGAAAAACAGCACAGATTATTTTGACACTAATAACATTTAACGAGTCATAAAATCCAGCCTGAAAAATTATTTGTACGGATCTGATTCACAAATGCATGCTATGTACAATGTGTCACAGTGTCATTCATGGTTATGAATTTACAGTGCTGAAAGAAAACAAGCCTAATTTTTGAGACATTAATTTCTCCTTTCTAATAGCTGATGAAAAAAATAAAAAAAACCTCTTCTTTATGCAACAAGTGACTTAAATTATGCATATCCTAAAACTCTTGCAGGCCAACCAATATCTTCCTCGTTAAGAATTAGAGCTGGTCAGAAATTTTCCAACAAAATGTTTTTCCATTGGAAAATGCTGATGCAACAGAATCAAAATGTTCTATGGGAACATGTTGATTTCATTGATACCTGCCTGGTTTCCTACCAGCTCACCCACCCAGATCCTCACAAGCCCAGCTAGCCGGCTGATAGGGAGCTGGGAGCCTGGAAAGCCTTTGGATCCTGAACTCCCAAGCTCCTGGGTCCTCAATACCCCCAGACTGAGGCTTCTGGCTCTCCACCAGAACAGGGTTCCCCTTTCCTCAGCATCCAGGAAGCCCTGAGAAACCAGGTTACCAAGGCACTGAGCAGCTCAGGGAACCTCAAAAAATGTTCCAAAAAGATCTGAGCAAAATGCTGTTTAGAGTTTTTCTAAACAAACTTCTGGAATTCCCAGTTCACTGGAAAAATCCATTTGGTATTCTATTTCTGAATTTTATTTTATTTTTGAATTTCAGAATTTCCTATGTAAACAAGTTTACTCACCACTAGTTGCCCTGTTGTGGCCAGGCTTGGCATTGCAGATTTCTCACAGATAATTGATCCAGCACTGTGGCAGTTCCTTTGCCTGGTAATTCAGCCCTTCAAGCTGGGTCACCATCTTTAGTCCATCTCCTCTGGGATCCAGCTGTCTCAAACTAAGAGTACAAAAATGTCTTCAACAGAAACAAGTCCTTTCACCCTCTCTGGGGCTTGTCTTCAGCTGAGCCTGCAGCCACCTTGCTGGGCATGGTAACCCTTTCTATAGGCATGTAATCCCACCTTCCTTAGAGCTAGTAGAGGAACTCAGTCCCAACCTTGACTCCAGGTTCCAGACCATGGCCCTGTACTGAACAGCTATATCTGCTCCTTTACCTTTGCTGTGGTTTTCCCTTGCCCACTTTCTACCTTGTCTCAAGTTTCCCTTCTGGGCCTCCAAGTCACTTCCTTGACTAGTCAAGGTCTCTCCCAGGGCCTCCCTACATGGTAAGCTTTTCCACTCACCCCTCCACGCACAGAGTCTCTCCTTATCAGGAAAACTTTCCTTATTGTTCTGAGCTTCCTGCCTATTTCTCACACTAGCTCTTTCCCCAGCTGTGCTTTATCACCTCTTAAACCTGGGCTCTTTCTGGGGAATTTCCTATTCCTTCTCAGGTGAGGCTCATTCAATCAGGTTGGCTTAGCCCCAGGCTCTCCAGCCCCTGGGGTAAGCCACCCTGTTACACTGTGGAACAGAAATCCAGTTTTTAGTCAACTCTATTAAAGACAAAATATACAAATGGGCCTTAATTTGACTTCCATTTGTACAGGTAGTTTGTAGCGTGCACAAAAGACCTTCACAGGAACTTTTCAAGCATTAACATCCATGTGGCAGTTGATAGAGTCTAACAACTACCAAATAGAGGCTACTTTATGACAGTTGAACACTCCTTACTCCAGCAAAATCCATGATGAGGCCCAAAGGAATTTTGTGTGAGTAAGGAGTGTGGACTAGTGTCCTCAAATGCAACAAAATCTCCAGTAAAGGTGCATGGAAACCAAAACATTCTGCACTCATTCAGAAATATAGACTTTGAAATTAAGGAGGGGCTGAACAAAGTTGGGAGGAAATTGGAGTAAAATGTCCCTGGGCAAAGATATTATTTTGCTTCTGCATTTCTACAGAACAGTATGTGTGTAAGGGAGGAAATAAAGGGGGTGTCATTGCAATTGCATTCACAAGACCATAAGTTCCAAGTAAACCAGGACTTTACAGGCTGAGATTAAAGTCTGAGGTAAGTTGTTGTCTATGGAAAGCACTGCAGCAAGGCAGGCTCTGCTCCTGCCTTTCTGCACCACAGAAACTGGCTCAGACTCTACTGATAGCATATGGACTATGCTGTGTATTTGAGTTCCATCCTTCAACATGCTTACAGGCCTGTGAAACAGTCTATTTACAATATCCCCTATGGTTTAGACCATCTCCTCAGAATATGAGAGGAGCAAAAGTCTCCCTTCTCTGAGGCCTCTGTGAGGTTACACTTAGTTAGCTTTGTTTCCCTACCTCTGGCACTTTGTTCCTGTACCTCTTTATCCCACTAGGCTAATGGACTAATGTGCTCTTTATCTCACCCAGCTCACCAGCCTGATTATCTAATTACCTCAATCAGCTTTCTCTGGGGGGAACTAGCTGGTGTCCCAGGCTCACCTCCCCTAAGCAGGGCCGGCTCCAGGCACCCGACCAAGCACGTGCTTGGGACAGCACCTTGGAGTGGGGCGGCGCTAGGATTTGTATTTATTTATTTATTTATTTTGGTTTGGCGGCGGGGTGCTCGGAGGGGTGGGGGCTTGGCACAGCACGTCGCTCAGAGTGGGGGCGGGGGCGCGGCGCTCGGAGGGGGAGGGGGCTTCGGGCAGTGCGGCGCTTGGAGGGGGCGGGGCTTCGGGCGGCGCGGCACTGGGAGGGCGGGGGCTTGCGCGGCACTCGGGGGTTGAGGCTTCGGGTGGCGCGGCGCTCGGGGGGCGGGGGCTTGCCGCAGCGCGTTGCTCAGAGGGGGGGCGGGGGCTTCGGGCGGCGATTGGAGGGGGCGGGGCTTCAGGTGGCACGGCGCTGGGGGGATGGGGACTTGGCATGGTGCTCGGAGGGGGCGGGGGCTTCGGGTGGCGCGGCGCTCGGAGGGTGGGGGCTTGGCGCGGCGTGGCGCTCGGAGGGGGGGCGGGGGCTTCGGGCGGTGCGGCGCTTGGAGGGGACTGGGCTTCGGGCGGCATGGCGCTGGGGGGGCAGGGGATTGCGCGGTGCTTGGGGGGCGGGGCTTCGGGTGGCGCGGTGCTGGAGGGGTGGGGATTTCAGCCGTGCTGGTGGGGGCGGGTTTGGCTGCACATCGCTCGCGGGGGGGGGGTACGTCAGGGCAGCACGCTTCTTTTTTGCCTGGGGCAGCAAAAAAGTTAGAGCCAGCCCTGCTCCTAAGGAGGTGTTATTCTCCCCAATAGGTCCAGTGTATTAGTAACTCAGGTGAAATGCAGATACTAATTCAAATTACCCCTGAACCATTTCACTTTTCTGTTGCTGAAATAGGGCTGTGCTGATTTACACACACATGATATGCAAAGATTTGCATACCCTCTTCAAAGATGTCCATGCCGATAGGCACTACAAATACTAAAAACTAATTTCCCCGTGCTAATTTCCCCCTACTGTTACTCACACCTTCTTGTCAACTGTTTGAAATGGGCCATCCTGATTACCACTACAAAAATGATTTTCCTCGTGTTGATAATAGCACACTTTAATTGAATTGTCTCGTTAGAACTGACCCCCCACTTGGTAAGGCAACTCCAACCTTCCTTAGAGGTTTTTAAGGTCAGGATTGACAAAGCCCTGGCTGGGATGATTTATTTGGTAATTGGTCCTGCTTTGAGCAGGGGGTTGGACTAGATGACCTCCTGAGGTCCCTTCCAACCCTGATATTCTATGATTCTATGATCTTTTCATGTACTGTGTATATATATCTTCCTACTGTATTTTCCACTCCATGCATCTGATGAAGTGGGTTTTAGCCCATGAAAGCTTATGCCCAAATAAATTTGTTAGTCTCTAAGGTGCCACAAGTACTCCTCATTGTTCATGCTGATAGTATTAATTTAGTCCGAAAATAATGCTTACTTGTTAAAAATGCAAGGCACATGTACAAAATCAGCATGCCCAAAGTTTATTGGACACATTGGAAAGTGTATCACCTGGGAGCTGTTATTTCTTGCAGCCCAATTAATAAGTGTTAATATCTGTCCTCATTCTTCATCTGAAAGGTTTAAACTGCAAATCATGGTTGTCATTTCACTTTTATATCGTTGATATTGCAAGGTGCGGTCCCTGCAGGCAAAGCACAGGAAGGAGATGAAGGATTTGATGGTCATTTTAGCTCAGACTTATATCACTGAAGGAAAACAATTTCCCTCTTTACTCAAAGGACACTTACAAGCAGTGCTGGATTTGTAAATACAAATGACCTCAAGATTCATTGTCTATCTCTATTTCAATAATGAGTTTGAAACCATCTAGCTTTACACTGAACACCAGTGTAAATTAGGAGTTACACCTGGAGTCAGAGGGTCTGATTCTCCACTACCTTGCACTTGTGAAGTCATTGATACCTGTATGTTTGTGAGATAATACCAGTCTGACTGGCGTACACAATTACGCAGGTGTGATGCAGTTGGGAACCAGACCCAGTATTATTGAACCCATCTTAAGTGAAATCAGAATTAGGCCCATTGTTTTGATATTAATCACTCATCTTTGACAAGTGCCGGGAACCCAGAACTTCCTGACTTCAGTAGGACTTGGTGGCACTCAACATTTCCATAGGACTTTACCCATTTAGCATCCCTTTTCCCTTCAACAAACTTCAGGACAATCTGTCAAAGATCTGTCCATTACAGAGCACTAAAGAAGTCAGCTGTAAGAATTTTATATTGTTCCAACGTGAAACCCATTTTTAAACTGGTTTCAGAGTAGCAGCCATGTTAGTCTGTATCTGCAAAAAGAACAGGAGTACTTGTGGCACTTTGCTTGCCCCTGTGTAACTCTGATGGAGCTGGGAGATGTGGAGACAGTGTCTATCCTCTGGGAAAGGAGTGATCTCAACCAAGAGCAATTAGGGCAGTGCTAAACATACTCTCTCTACTTTCCCCTCCCTCTCCCACTTGCCTTCAGCATGTGAAGGGGGCTACTTCTTTCTTTTTCCCCTTACTGCCATTCCACATGCTGCATCTGAACCTGGGCTCCAGAGCCTGTCTGACTTACCATGCTGCCACTGGGCAGTGGGGGTAAGAGTGGTGCTGGGGCCAGGGCCGGTGCAAGGAATTTTTGTGCCCTAGGCGAAACTTCCACCTTGTGCCCCTCCCCCCCCCCCAGCACCAGTAGAAAAGAGGAATGGGTTGGTATTTCCAGTCAGGGCAGGCCTGGCAGTGTAGAGGGATATGGCCTTTATACCCACTGTCATGTGTATATTACCTGGTGCCATTGGTGCCTGTTGAGTTCTGCACTGGAACAACCCACCAGGTAGTTAGAGATGCATTATTCTGGCTAATTTTAAATAGAGTTGCAGCCTCTGCATTTAATCATACCATAGTGTTCACGTCTGATTGTTTCTGTGTCCACATCAACATTTTTCCTTCACTATAAAATGTGCAATCTAACCCTTTTCTGGCTTAAATATGACACCTAAGAACAGTCATTTTCCCATTAATAAGCTGCCTAGTAAACTGGTACATGCTGTACAACCTGTCTCAAACTGTGAACTTTTGGCTTGTGTACAATGTCTGCTCTTTTCAGTTATAAATCATCCAGCATCTGATGTACAGTAGCTTTGAAGAAGTGTCATGATTTATATTTTAAGTACTAAGGTAAACCCATCAGCGAATCAGCTGAGAAGTAAGATCCTCCCAGGAGCCAGTGTGGACAGAAAAAAATTGTGGGATCAGTGTCATAATTATTGTATTTGCTAAGCAATTATTAACTATTTCTTGGTGACATTAAATCCACATGTTGTTTAAACCACACAGTATAACACAAAGACATTCTAAACCCTCAAAAGGTCAATGTCTTGACAATCTAACAAGCTCCTAGATTACCTATTCCAGCATTTTAAGGTAATTTTTTCAGTTCAATGGCCCCATGTATCAACTATGGTAATATTAAGAAAGCACGTATTCTCTACATTTATTCTCCTCCAAGTTCTGTTTCCCAAGACCTTAAAAAAATCTTTTATTTTACTTATTTCCACTCAGTAGCAGGCAAGAAAAAATTGTTTCCAGTTTCTTGATTGCCTCTAATTTCCAGACAAGCCCATGGGCTGACCTGCTAACTTACCCTCTATAGCGCTGTCTTGATTTGCTTCACTTAGTGGAAAATTGATTTTTAAAAATGTAGTCAGAGAATGAGGCTGCAGCACAGCTGATGCAGAACTGCCAGTTTCTGTCTGATTTTAATGTGGCTCTGCCAGAGTGCAGAGGTCGGCTTATCCAATTGTATTACTGGGTCTAAGTTTAAACATGGCTTTCAGATAATATATTTAGAAGCACTGCAACATTGGTGGAATTTTTTAATAAAAAATCCTGGACAACTGAACCTCATGGGTAGAGCTATGCAAATAACTGATATTTTCAGTTAAAAAATAAAACTGTTTCCAATCGCCCCAACACCATATTTTTTTCCAGAATTTTCAGCAAATTGAAAAGTCACAAAAGAATTTCATTTTAGGTCAAACAAAAGGTTTCATTTAACCCAAAACTAAACATTTTGTTTTAAATTCAGGCATTTTTAACCTTTTTAAAAAAAACTGGCAAAAGGGTCAGAGTCACAAGGGGACTTAGGCACCATCGACATTCACAACATAGAGAAATATGTTATACCCAATAGCCCAGTGATGTTGGCATTCAGCTGAGTGGTGGGAGACCCGAGTTTAAATCCCACTTTGGAACAAGGAATTTAAACCTGTCTCCCCCTTGCTAGGTAAGTGTCCTAACCACTGAGCTAGAGAGTATTCTGGAGCAGGTGTCTCTCATTCTCTTCTGTTACACAGTTTTACTTTGTATAAATAATTCAATATTCACTGGAATAGGGATTGGATCCGAGGAATTCTCTCCTGACCTAGGCAAGTGTCCTAACCACCAAGCTACAGAGTCAATCTCAATGACAACATGGATGCCAGTTGTACCTACCGCCCCTTGTGAATCGATCCCTAAAATCAAAATGGTTCATTTCAGAAATGTTGAAACACACAAACAAACAAACAATTAATTTTGACATTTTCCCCCCTTTTTTTTCCTCCAACCAAAACAATTAGCCACAATTGACATGAAGTTGTTCAATGTTTGGTCAGCCCAAATCCGCATTTCTTCTTTTAGAAAATTTCAGATAAATCCCCAAATTCACCAAGTTCTACCCAGGGGTTCTATTGCTGGTTCTATCTATGGCCTTATGTGTGACTGTGCGCAAGTCACTATAATCTCCCTGCCCCCTGTCTCAGTTTCCCTTTCTGTCCAAAGGGGATAAAATGCCTCCTTTGCAAAGTGCAGTGAGATCTACGGATGGAAAGCATGATATGAGCACTAGATATGAATTATTACAATTACATTTGAAATTCAAACAATTAAGAATCTTTCAATTACTCAGCAATATCTTGCAACAAATGACAAAAACTAGCAATAGGTCTAAAATTGTTCTCTATCACCCATACTGAGGTTCACCTTCTTCCAAGCCTCTTTAACATCTTGTTTTTCTTATGGTAATCCCTCCCTTACTGATCTCCATTCAGGCCTCCACTATAGACAATGTCCCATATTTTAATATATTAATCTTATTTATATTTTAGCAAGGGGCACTTTTGGGGTGCTAACTATCTTTTCGGGCTAGAATTGCCTATATTGATGTTGCTTTATCTGGACATTATAAACTGGTGTAATGGAATATTAAGTATAGATAATGTATTGGGGCGGGATCTATAAATTATGTGGTCTCAGGAGACCAAGCCAGCAAATTATGGTGCAGGATAGAGGTTTGTATGTAGCTTTTGTCATTCTCCAGCTTCTGTCAGGAAAACTGTATTGAGCCCTAATCGTGCATACAATTATTGTGAAAGATGGGACCTGATCCAAAGCCCATGGAACTCAGTAGTAGTCCCAGCGATTGACAGAAGCTAACAAATGAAGAAAAAAATAGACTGTATTTGTTTATAGACACAATACATGGTTTGACACAAATGGGATGATTCTAGATAGTGAGCAATCTATTTATATATATTATGTATATTTTGCTGTGATGTAACAGATAGAGTGCAGATATTTGTTATTTTAAATAAACTATGCTGCACTGGAAAATAATGTGTCAGAAAAATTAGAAAATATTAATCATTTTTAATTCAGGCTCCTTGCTAAATTTCCTGTAATTAACTAAAAAAAAAAGAGATCGAGTTTTTAAATCTTTTTCATCTAATCTGAATTAATTGTGTTTCAAAAGAACATACAGTGTAAATGTAGTTCATATCACAACATAACTCTCAGCAAAATACAAACCTATCTTCAGGCAACACAATGAAACAAACAAGAAAAATGGATACACTATAGGTCACCTCCCTAGTAACAGACCATATCCTAA
Organism: Trachemys scripta elegans; assembly: GCF_013100865.1. Lineage (NCBI taxonomy): Eukaryota > Metazoa > Chordata > Testudines > Emydidae > Trachemys > Trachemys scripta. Next base: position 72,465,788 of record NC_048303.1, read on the forward strand.
AGTACTATGTCAAATGACTATCCATAGTGTTTAAATCCTTATAACACAAAGAATGCAACGCAAAAGGGACAGTTAGATGACTGTATCTTAGAGCAAAAGAATGATCCACATTATATTTCATGATGAGAATAACATTCTTTCCATTAAAAGCAGCAAAGAATCCTGTGGCACCTTATAGACTAACAGACGTATTGGAGCATGAGCTTTCGTGGGTGAATACCCACTTCGTCGGATGCATGTCGGATTCTTTCCATTGATTCCTCTTCTTCCTTTTATATTTTTGATCAACCAAAGAATGTATTTTATAAGTGAGAACCCTAGGTTATGTTATTTTTTTCTAAACCTATGTCTGCGTGTAGATTGTTCCATTAATTCCTATCTAAAATGTACTTTCTGTAATTATGCAAATGTAATGCAAATAAAATTTACTTTCTGTAATATGCAAATATAGGAATAAGATTTTACCACGGTAAACAAACTTATTGAAAACCATCAAAAAATACCTCCAGGGGTATCTATTTAATAAAATGGCAAGTTACATTTGTTTCACTAGCTAATATCCACAAAGGTGTATATGCTGTAGAGCTCCGGATTGGCATACATTTTCACACAAGTAATCCTGCAGTTGCTATATAAAGAAAATAAAAATGAGGGTTGACTTTACATTTAGACCCTGATCCTGCAAGGACATATGTAGAATATATGCCCAACAATCCTCAACATAGAATACTTTTAGAATCTACAGATAAAAAATGCTATACGAGTTAGGTATTATTATTATTATTCCATTTACAATTGAAAGAATTAAGAACATTTCCTTTACTTTGCAGCATCTTGCAATAAACGAAAAAACAGAGGGCAAAACTGTAATTGCCACTAGTTTACAATGGCCTCCTAGAAACCACTGTAGCAGCTAAGAGTAGCTGGACTGCAGCAGTAATCTGACCACTGGCTACATCCCCATTATACCCACATATGCTAGAGCTGCAAGAGGGGCAGTATTCTGTCCAATAGGATGGAAGAAGTTGGGCACAGAAGGTTGATATGGGGTGTAAATCTTTAGAGTACGCTAAGGAAAAGAAATACTAGGAAGAATATAACTCTACTAAAATATGACAGCAGTTTATAAGTTGTCTATGGCTAGAGCGGCAGACTAAAGATACAGGGTATGTCTACACTACGAAATTAGGTCGAATTTATAGAAGCTGGTTTTATAGATATCGGTTTTATACAGTCGATTGTGTGTGTCCCCACATAAAATGCTCTAAGTGCATTAAGTCAGCGGACCGCGTCCACAGTACTGAGGATAGCGTCGACTTCCGGAGCGTTGCACTGTGGGTAGCTATCCCACAGTTCCCGCAGTCTCCGCCGCCCATTGGAATTCTGGGTTGAGATCCCAATGCCTGATGATGCAAGAACAGTGTCGCAGGAGGTTCTGGGTACATGTCGTCAGGCCCCTCCCCTGCCATCAGAGCAATGGCAGACAATTGATTCACGCCTTTTTACCTGGGTTACCTGTACAGACAACATACCACAGCAAGCATGGAGCCCGCTCAGCTCAGCTCACTGTCACCATATGTCATCTGGGTGCTGGCAGACGTGATACTGCATTGCTACACAGCAGCAGCTAATTGCCTTTTGGCAGTAGACGGTGCAGTATGACTGGTAGCCGTCATCGGTTATCTGGGTGCTGGCAGACGTGGGGCTGCATTGCTACACAGCAGCAGCTCCTTGCCTTTTGGCAGTGGATGGTGTATTAAGATTGGTATCCGTCGTCATCATACTCCTCAGTGAGTTCAATCAGAGGCACCCGGGAAAGTTCTTGAGCAGATTTCTCTAAGAAATACTGCACCAAACTTTCCACTCTGGGCATCTGATTCTTGAGGATGATGGCTATCTGTCATAGTACATCATTTTTTGCCAAGCACCCAGAAGATGCCGATGGCTATCAGTCATGCTGCACCGTCTGCTGCCAGCTTAAGATGTAAAAAATAGATGGACCAGATTTGTTCTATATTCATTTGCTTCACCCTCCCTCTGTGAAATCAACGGCCTGCTAAACCCAGGGTTTTGAGTTCAATCTTTGGGGGGGGCCATTCTGTGTGACAGTTGTTTGTGTTTCTCCCTGATGCACAGGCACCTTTGTTGATTTTAATTCCCTGTACCTGTACGCCATGTCGTCAGTCGCCCCCTCTTCCTCCGTCAGTTTCGTGCCTTTTTTCAGACCAGACGCCATAGCACTGGAATCATGGAGCCCGCTCAGATCACCGCGGCAATTATGAGCATTATGAAAACCACGCACATTGTCCTGGAGTATATGCAGAGCCAGGACATGCAAAAGCAAAACCAGGACCAGCCGAGGAGGCGATTGCAACGCGGCGATGAGAGTGATGAGGAAATTGACATGGACATAGACCTCTCACAAAGTACAGGCCCGAGCAATGTGCAAATCATGATGTTACTGGGGCAGGTTCATGGCGTGGAATGCCGATTCTGGGCCCAGGAAACAAGCACAGACTGGTGGGACCGCATCATGTTGTAGGTGTGGGACGATTCCCAGTGGCTGTGAAACTTTCGCATGCATAAGGGCACTTTCATGGAACTTTGTGACTTGCTTTCCCCTGCCCTGAAGCGCCAGAATACCAGGATGAGAGCAGCCCTCACAGTTGAGAAGTGACTGGCGATAGCCCTGTGGAAGCTTGCAATGCCAGACAGCTTCCGGTCAGTCGGGAATCAATTTGGAGTGGGCAAATCTACTGTGGGAGCTGCTGTGATCCAAGTAGCCAATGCAATCAAATAGCTGCTGATATCAAGGGTAGTGACTCTGGGAAACGTACAGGTCATAGTGGATGGCTTTGCTGCAATGGGATTCCCAAACTGTGGTGGGGCAATAGACGGAACCCATATCCCTATCTTGGCACCGCAGCACCAAGCCACCGAGTACATAAACCACAAGGGGTACTTTTCAATGCTGCTGCAAGCAAGTCCTGGTGAATCACAAGGAATGTTTCACCTTGAAATGGCCGGGAAAGGTACATGATGCTCGCGTCTTCAGGCACACAGGTCTGTTTCAAAAGCTGAAGGAAGGGACTTTCTTCCCAGACCAGAAAATAACCGTTGGGGATGTTGAAATGCCTATCGTTATCCTTGGGGACCCAGCCTACCCCTTAATGCCATGGCTCATGAAGCCATACACAGGCAGCCTGGACAGTAGTCAGGACCTGTTCAACTATAGGCTGAGCAAGTGCCGAATGGTGGTGGAATGTGCATTTGGACGTTTAAAAGCGCGCTGGCGCAGCTTACTGACTCGCTCAGACCTCAGCGAAAAGAATATCCCCATTGTTATTGCTGCTTGCTGTGCGCTCCACAATATCTGTGAGAGTAAGGGGGAGACATTTATGTGGGGTGGGAGGTTGAGGCAAATCGCCTGGCCGCTGATTACGCACAGCCAGACACAAGGGCGGATAGAAGAGTACAGCAGGGCGCAGTGCGCATCAGAGAAGGTTTGAAACCGAGTTTTGTGACTACACTGTGAAACTTCTGTTAGTTTCTCCTTGATGACCCCCCCCCCGGTTCACTCTACTTCCCTGTAAACTAACCACCCTCCCCTCCCCCTTCGAGCACCGCTTGCAGAGGCAATAAAGTCATTGTTACTTCACATTCATGAATTCTTTATTAATTCATCACACAACTAGGGGAATAACTGCCAAGGTAGCCCGGGAGGGGTGGAGGAGGAGGGAAGGAAAAAGACACACTGCAGTTTAAAACTTTAAAACTTTAACACTTATTGAAGGCCAGCCTTCTGATGCTCGGGCAATCATCTGGGGTGGAGTGACTGGGTGGCCAGAGGCCCCCCCTCCACGTTCTTGGGCGTCTGGGTGAGGAGGCTATGGAACTTGTGGAGGAGGGCTGTTGGTTACACAGGGGCTGTAGCGGTGGTCTGTGCTCCTGCTGCCTTTCCTGCAGCTCAACCATATGCTGGAGCATATCAGTTTGATGCTCCAGCAGCCAGAGCATAGACTCTTGCCTTCTGTCTGCAACTGACGCCACTTATCATCTTCAGCCCGCCACTTGCTCTCTTCAGCCTGCGATTCATCCTGCCACCTCTCCTCTCATTCATATTGTGCTTTTTTGCACTGTGACATTGACTGCCTCCACGCATTCTGCTGTGCTCTTTCAGCGTGGGAGGACATTTGGAGCTCCGTGAACATATCATCCCGAGTCCGCCATTTTCTCCTTCTAATCTTCGCTAGCCTCTGCGAAGGAGAAACATTTGCAGCTGGTGGAGGAGAAGGGAGAGGTGGTTAAAAAAGACACATTTTAGAGAACAATGGTACACTCTTTCACATTAAATTTTGCTGTTCAGATTACACAGCACATGTGCTTCCATTACAAGGTCGCATTTTTCCTCTTATATTGAGGGCCTGCCGGTTTGGTGTGAGAGATCACTCACACAGTGCCAGGCAACAGAATTCAGCTTGCAGGCAGCCATGGTAAGCTACAGTCTTTTGGCTTTTTTAACCTTCATAACATGTGGGAATGGTTTCAAACAGCAGCGCCCTCATTTCCCATACCAAGGACCCATTGGGTTGGCCATTTAAAATGGGTTTGCAATGTAAAAGGAGGGGCTGGGGTTTCCGGGTTAACATGCAGCACAAACCCAACTACCTCCCCGCCCCCCCCCCACACTCAATTCTCTGGGATGATCACTTCACCCCTCCCCCCACTGCGTGGCTAACAGCGGGGAACATTTCTGTTCAGCTGAGCAGGAATGGGCATCTCTGAATGTCCCCTTAATAAAATCACCCCATTTCAATCAGGTGACCGTGAATGATATCACTCTCCTGAGGATAACAAAGAGAGATAAGGAATGGATGTTGTCTGCATGCCAGCAAACACCGGGACCATACGCTGCCATGCTTTGTTATGCAATGATTTCAGACTACGTGCTACTGGCCTGGCGTGGTAAAGTGTCCTACCATGGCGGACGGGATAAGGCAGCCCTCCCCAGAAACCTTTTCCAAAGGCTTTGGGAGTACATGAAGGAGAGCTTTCTGGAGATGTCCCTGGAGGATTTTTGCTCCATCCCCATACACGTTAACAGACTTTTCCAGTAGCTGTACTGGCCGCAATTGCCAGGGCAAATTAATCATTAATCATTAAACATGCTTGCTTTTAAACCATGTGTAATATTTATAAAGGTACACTCACCAGAGGTCCCTTTTGTGCCCTCAGCATCTGGGAGCACACCTTGGGTGAGTTTGGGGGTTACTGGTTCCAGGTCCAGGGTGATAAACATAACCTGGCTGTTAGGGAAACCTGTTTGTCCGCTTCCTTGCTGTGAGCTCTGTTCATTGTCTTCATCATCATCTTCCTCGTACCCCGAACCCGCTTCCATGTTGCGTGTTTCTCCATTGATGGAGTCAAAGCACACGGTTATGTAGTGGTGGCTGCACCCCCTAGCATCGCATGCAGCTCCACGTAGAAGCGGCATGTTTGCGGCTCTGCCCCAGACCTTCTGTTTGCCTCTCTGGCTTTATGGTAGGCTTGCCTTAGCTCCTTAATTTTCACGCGGCACTGCTGTGCGTCCCTGTTATGGCCTCTGTCCTTCATGTCCTTTGAGACTTTTTCTAATATTTTGCCATTTTGTTTACTGCTATGGAGTTCAGCCAGCACTGATTTGTCTCCCCATATGGCGAGCAGATCCCGTACTTCCCGTTCGGTCCATGCTGGAGCTCTTTTGCGATCCTGGGACTCCATCATGGTTACCTGTTCTGATGAGCTCTGCGTGGTCACCTGTGTTCTCCATGCTGGGCAAACAGGAAATGAAATTCAAAAGTTCGCGGGGCTTTTCCTGTCTACCCGGTCAGTGCATCTGAGTTGAGAGTGCTGTCCAGAGCGGTCACAATGAAGCACTGTGGGATAGCTCCCGGAGGCCAATAACGTTGAATTCCATCCACACTACCCCAAATCCGACCTGCAAAGGCCGATTTTAGTGCTAATCCCCTCGTCGGAGGTGGAGTAAAGAAACTGGTTTAAAGGGCCCTTTAAGTCGAAAAAAAAGGCTTCGTCGTGTGGACGTGTCCAGGCTTAATTCAGTTTAACGCTGCTAAAGTTGACATAAACTCGTAGTGTAGACCAGGCCAAAGATAAGAGTACGTGTACTCATATAGGCAGTATAGCTAAGGATTTCTTCAGTAATCCAAGCCCCTTTCATGTTAAACTCATAGTAGTATGTTAAACTGTTCAGGATAGTCAGTCTAAGTAGGCAAATAGACTAACAGTCATTATTATTATTGAGAATAATGACAATCAGACCTGCTGTCATAATTGGTGTAGTTAGAACTTCCTCTGAAAAAAGAGTTTTATCTTTGAATTGCTTCCCCTTTGCTAAATCCTATACTGAAGTAAACAACATGCCAATGTGATACCTTTTTCTCTGCAGATACTCTAGTGCATTAATTCTAATTCATAATACATTTGGAATGCTGTTTGCCAAAACAAAAACAGCTTTTTGTTGTCCCGGATGCCTTCTCATAGTAACGAGGAGCCCTCCAGTACATACAAGAGTTAAAGAAAATTCTGAATTCTAAATACACTTTAAAAAAATATCCTATTGATTTATAAAATGTGTACATTGAGGTAAGATGCAGCCCAGGGAAGAAGAAACACCCTACAGATTTGGGTTGAAATTAAGGATGAAGTTTCTTTCAAAAGACGGTCAAATAAGAACTGTCAAGAAAGTTCCTGTCCCCTCAATACATTATGTACTGAGGTTCTGGCTCCAAAATCACTCTCAAAGCCCACAACAAATGACTCACAAAAGCTCATATCTCTTGTATTCTCTCACAACAGAGTAATTCCTTGTATCTGAGCCCCTATTGACTGGGCTCAGTGACAGACTTTTCACCAAGGGCAGACATTTTTAGCAGCTTCTCAGCTCAGCAGACACTTTTAGTAGCTCCCTACTGAACACTGCATGGGGACTATACACTTCAGCACATTATGCACTGATAGAAAAATTATTCTGTGGCAATTATCAGAGTGACAATTGTGCATCTTTAGGGGGTTGAGAAGGATTGATAACACTGCTCTACAGCCAAAATGTTTCTGAAATAAATATAGTCAAACTTTACTAATTCTGGTTCACTGAGAACAAAAATGATGCTTAAAATTGTTGATTGGCTCTAGTTTTCAAGATATGCTATTGGGTCAGTATATATGACCCTTGACTTGGGAATGGCAGAGGATAAGTGAGTTAAAAAGGGAAGGGATCTCAATTTAAACCAGAAATGACTAAAATACATCTTTGACTGGATCGATGAATAAATCTATGACTGGGTTTGGACAGTACTTGCTTTTTAGGCAAAACAATGAATGATGCAATCTGAAGCTGGTATTGAATCATACATGATATGAATTGCATCATGTTATTCCTAGAAGTCATGGATGATGCAATCATAACGAAGCTTACATCACTCTGCTGAACAAATTGCCCTATATCAGCTCTAGAAATCATACAGTGTCGTGCTCTCTTATTTGTCAGTGTTTGATTTTGCAAAGGGACACATTTCTGTTTAGCCAAAGTGAGCAGAGATGCCTCGTACTTGTGTGAACAGTGCAGATAACTTCTGCTATGTTTGTGCTGAAGTGACTTTTGCATCACAAAAGCGCAGTATAACCACTATGGTTAAGAAAGCCTATTACCTTTATTTTGGCTGAGATCAGGACAAGAGGTGGGCCCCACACATATGCTGCAACACTTGTGCAACAAATCTTCGCCAGTGGTTGAACAGGAAAAGGAAATCTATGCCTTTTGCAGTGCCAATGATTTGGAGAGAGCCAACAGATCATACCAGCAATTGTTACTTCTGCATGGTGCCTCCAGTTGGGAAAGGTGTGTCAAAGAAGAAAAAGTGGACTGTGCGTTATCCAAACATTCCATCAGCTAAATGCCCAGTACTCCATGGAGAAGGACTGCCAGTTCCTGATGCACCAGAATCATTCTCACTTGAGTCAGATGAGGAAGAGGAAGAGGATGAAACTTCTGGTCCTGAACCATCAATGTCACAGGACCCACATTTTCTCCCATCCTCCTCCTCTGAACCACACCTCATAACACAAGGTGAACTGAATGTCCTTGTCAGGGATTTGGAACTACCCAAGAGTAAGGCAGAGTTGTTGGGCTCCAGATTACAGCAGTGGAATCTCCTGGCAGGTGATGTTAGGGTTTCCATGTTCCATGACCGTCAAAAGGATCTTGTCCCATTCTTTTTCATGGAAGGTGATCTTGTAGCTTGCAACAACATTGATGGTGTGATGGCAGCCCTCAACATCGTTCACGATCCAGATGAGTGGAGACTGTTCATTGATTCATCGAAGATGAGTCTTAAAGCTGTTTTACTGCATAATGGCAATGTTTTGCCATCAATTCCAGTTGGTCATGCAGTCCATATGAAGGAAACCTATGACAACATGAAACAACTTTTGAGGTGCATAAACTATGACCAACATCAGTGGCAGCTTTGTGGCGATTTGAAGGTTGTTACTCTCTTGCTTGGTCTGCAGACTGGATACACAAAGTACTGCTGTTTTCTCTGCGAATGGGATAGTCGTGTAAGAGATTCCCACTATATCAAGAAAGATTGGCCACTCCGACAGTCATTGGAGCCTGGGAGGAAAAGTGTTCCGCATCCACCACTTGTTGAATCAAGGAAGATTTTGTTACCACCCTTACACATCAAGCTGGGTCTGATGAAGAACTTTGTCAAGGCCATTGACAAAACACAAGCAGCTTTCAAGTACCTCCGTGGAAAATTTCCAAGGTTAAGTGAAGCTAAGATAAAGGAAGGTGTCTTTGTTGGTCCTCAGATTCGTGTACTTCTTCGAGATGATGCATTTGACCATGCACTGCGTGGCAAGGAAAAGAGGGCATGGAAAGCCTTCCAGTTAGTGGCAATAAATTTTCTCAGAAACAACCAGGCAGACAACTACAGGTTGTTGGTGGAAAACCTCCTCAAGGCATACAAAAGCCTTGGTTGCAACATGTCACTAAAGAGACATTTTTTGCACTCTAATCTAGATTTTTTTCCACCGAACTGCGGAGCAGTGAGCGATGAGCACGGCGAGTGATTTCACCAGGACATTGCAAGAATGGAGAAATGCTATCAGGGCAAATGGAGCCCATCAATGCTTGCAGACTATTGCTGGACAGTGACAAGAGATGCTCCATTTAATGAATACAAGAGACAAGCCAAGAACCGCTGAGTAGACACTGAATAGGACTAAACTATGTACATAATAGTTTTTTGCCTTTTGTTTCATAATAAATTTTATTTATATAACCCTTCTGCTGATTTTTAAAGTGTTACATAAATAGAACAGGTGAAATATTATCATGTAAAGCAACCATAAACACATGAAAAGACCTAGGTTTACAATTTATGATTAAAACGCTACTATCTACACAATATACATAGACATAAAATGTAAAAACTTAAATATCTTAGAAACAGTAGCCAATCAGTTGTTTTAATTGTCATATTTGAATTCAGCACATCAAAATACATAATAAATAGCACATTTTATCTCTGAAGCAGACGACTTCTCAAAAATTGTAGACCAGTGTAATCTTTGCTGTGTTTTTCTCTTATCCTATAAATGTGAGAGAGATACAGTAAGATATAAAAGAATTCTGAAAGCACCTATAAACATATAAGGGCAAATCCTGCTATCTTTACTAAGTTAAAAATTTCCACTGAACTCATCATCATTTTCATTTATTTATAATTTTTTTACAGTAATACAGATTCCCTGATCTGAAGATCTAATTTTAGGTGTGATAGAATGAGTGGGATTAACAAACAGTAAGGACCAGGTGGGTTGAGAAAGGACATGGGTTGCAGCAATGAGATCGTATGATTAAATCACTTTGATCAAAAGTAATTTAAAATAGAATAGTAATTCATAGACTCACTTCTTATGGGTATCAAAGACAACATGAGTCTTAAAGGGGTGATTTGAATGAAGAGAGGTCAGTGACTTTGCAGGTCACAGGAGGGAATTAGTTGACAGCTTCCCTGAAGAACTGAGAAGTTCTGAATTTGACCCATAGCGTATAATTTGATGGGATCAAGGAATTTCAAGTATTTCACTGTGATGAGAATGAACTGCTGGCAATTATACAGGAATAATTTCTGAATCTATTCCTTGACAAAATAACACTACCACCTCGTAATGATGATTTGATTCTGGACAGTAATAACTGTGCCTTTTAGATTGCATTTCATTAGTTTATCATTTAGATCAGCTTGAAGTTGGTCAGTTCAATTAAATGAAAAATTGTCCCTAAAGTGAATTTGCATTCCAAAGTCTTCTTGTCAAAGGAAATCTTCTTATAGACAAGAGCCTATCACCTCATCAGTTACTGGCAGACATGACCTTCATTTTGCAGAAGCCATTGAGGCACTCATTTAGCCAAAAAAGTCTTTGGTATTTATTAGCACTTGACATTTTTTCCATCTGAGTTGTTATAATCACTGAACAAATGCTTTAGGTTAGTGCGAAAACAGCATCTTCCTTTTCATGCAGGTTAGGGTCTGAATTTACCACAACATCCGTCCTTGTGTGTTTGTATGTGTGTGTAAAAACTGCTAAAGTGTTCTACCTTATGAAGTTGTTCTTGGCACTGATCCCAGATTTTGAGTTAATATATTCAGTGTTTTCACTTGTTATGCTCTCCTTTACTGTTTTCTTCTTTGGCAAGTTTGCTATACATATGACAGGGCTTGCAATTCCTGAACATGACTCAGTGCAATGCATGTTATCTCATTAGTACTCATTTCAGCTTTTTTGTTGCTGAGCTTCTTTTCACTTTTGGTTAGTGGTCCTCTATATTTAGAGATGAAGTTGGATCCAAGAGATGCTCTGTAAGCCAGTCTTGATTTCCTCCACACAAGTCGCCAGCTGGTGTTGCTGCACCCATTCCTTCCCTGCACCAGGAGGAAATGGGTAAACTGTTCTAGGGCCATCATCTCAGCCACTTGGACTCCAGTTGGCATCTCCAGTTCCAGCCATCACCAACAATAGTGCCAGAGACGATGGGCTACCACCCTCAGTCTGGCCCCAGGTGGGTATTGTTCCTGGTGGAAGCGTTGGTGGTATGTCCCTCGGCTAGTGCCAATCTGGTCTGAGATGGCTGCCCTCATTTTCCCATAGTCCAACACCTCCTGGGAGTCTAGGTTTTGGTAGGCAGACTAGACAGACCCTATCAGATATAGGACCAGGAGGGTAGCCCAGTGCTCTAACGACCACCGAGTGGTGGTGGCAACTTGCTCAAATGTCAGAAGGAATGCTTTGGGGTCATTGCTGGGTCCCATCTTCATGAGCCACATGGGAAAGCCAGCCAAGATGTTCTCAGCATCTGACCCCACTGGGGTGCAGGATGGTGCTCTGCCCAGCCGCAGTAGTGCCGCTATCTGCCAGAACAAGTGCTTCTTCTGTGTCTGGTGTTGGGTGGCCAGTTCCCATATCATCTGCTGCTGTGCAGTGATCTTTTGTAGCAGTTCTGTCTGGTGCTACTGCTGTTGTGTCGCTTGCTGTTACTGATTCTCTGGGAGCTACTTTATAACTTTGTCCATCTCCTTCCCAATCCAGCTCGACAAAAGGCAAACAAAAGAAAAAGGGGTGTCCTATCACCGTCTTCCCTCATTCGGGCCTTTTAGCAGGTTCTGGCATTCTCTGCCAGTTGTTGCAAGGCACATATACCCCATCACCCCCTAGAGGGTGTTATGGCTCTGCAGCTAAATCCAACAGACTGTTTCTACTCTCAGGGAGGTATAGCCTAATGGTCTGAATCAGGGAGGCTGCTCTTAGAGTCAGGGCAATATGGCCTAATGGCCCAAGTAAATGGGACCACCCTTTAGCACAGAGTGGTACAGCCAACTGGCCAAAGTCAATGGGGTTGCCCTTCTGTGTAGGGCAGCATTGCATAGTGGCCAGAGTCAATAGGTCTGCCCTTCGGTTCAGGGCAATATGGCCTAGCAACCAGAGTTAATAGAGCTGCCCTTCTATGCAGGGCAATGTGGTCTAGTTGCCAGGCAAGGCCCTACCAGTGGTGACCGTATCTGCCACCGAGTCAACAGGGATCCCTCCAAGCCACGCTGACTTTGTTCCTGGTTCCACAACCAGGTCAATGTCTGGTTCCGCAGGGCTACTTCCTACCAGTCCACAGGTCCCCTTGTTCTCCAGGGTAGTTGTCAGGTGAAATTCCTGAGGACTCCTTCCTCTCATGGGTTCTGCAGATAGCCAGATATTCACCTGGGTCTTTGCAAACCTGGCCTCTGTAGTCTGGGGCTCCAACAGCTTTCAGTGGCATCTTGCAACGCATGTCCTCTCTCCGCCCCGGTCAGGGCAGACTGAGCTGAGCTGTTCCCTTTTATACTGTGGTTCCAGTTGGAACATGCCCAGCAGGGGTGAGGGCACATTCCTTCCTAAGCCCACTGTATGGGGTTAACCAGTTCAGGGAAGATATAACATCTACTGATCATATTTCAGGACAAAATCTAATAAAAACATACAATTTGGCCTCTTATCAAAATGCAAAAAAGATATTTTCCAAAATAGAGCTTGTGACAGGTTGGACTCCACTTCTGGGGTTTCACTGAGCCCCCTCTGCTCAATCAGCCTGGGTTCCCTCTCTTTGCTTTGCTGAATTAGAATCTCCAGCCTCTTGCAGCACACACACCCAGGTAGGGCCACACCCCGCTGCAGACACAAACTGAAGTCAGCTCTGTGTGAGAGGACTCCCCCAGCACTCATGTGTTCATCCCTTTTTGGGAGATAAACGCAAAATAATACTGTCTTGCACTGTATAGAAAAATCTGCCCAGAACAAATCCACCCTTTTCCTCCATGTGAAGAGAGATGTGCACACTTCTTGCCCCCCCCATTAGAAATTGCATAAACTGGGTTTTATTATAAACAAGAAATAAATTTATTAACTACAAAAGGTGAATGTTAAGTGAATATAAGAGATAATAGACAGAACAAAGCAGATTACCGAGCAAATAAAACAAAGTACATAAGCTAAACTCACTATACTTAAGAAACAGGTTACAAATTGTAATTTCTTACCCTACATGTTATTTTAGGCAGGTTGCAAAATTTCTATGGTTCAGAGTTCCAGTTATATTTCTTTTCAGACTGGACCCCTGTCTCAGTCTGGACTCCCCCTTTGCCTTCCCTTCAGGTGGCTCCAGCAGTCTTTCTTCTTGGGCAGACAGACCATGGAGAGGAGGAGTGCCATTTGCCTTCCTCCCCACCCTTAAATGGGATTTACATAAGGCAAGAGTCCTTTGTTTCCCAAACTTGACCCGCCCCTTCCCTTCCAGTGGAAAGTTACAAGAAGTCTCAGGTAATGTTTAGTATCAGGTGACAAGACCATTTGACCTAGTAGTATCACAGTTATGTCCCCGGACGGCTCCTAGGAGGGAGAGAGATTAGTATCTTCACAGTCTTGTTCTTTCTTCCTGATGGCTCCTCAAATCTGATGGCCTGTCATCTGGTAGGTGTATTCTCAATACACACCCAGCTGTAATTGTTACAGAGTCCATAGTCCTAACTTTAGATACAGAAATGATACAGGCATACAAATTGGATAATCACATTCAGTAAATCATAACCTTTCCAATGATACCTTACAAGACTCACCTTGCATAAAGTATATCTCAGTTATTTCATATTCATATCATAAGCATATTTTCATAATGAATATGGAGTGAAACGTCACAGAACTGCCACTCGCATGTACTCAAGCCTTCTCCAAGAAATCTGGGAAACTATATACACCACCCTGGATGCTCTGATGGGCAATTCTTCCCCATTTACAGCCACTGTTGTACAGGGGTTACAACTAAAAGAATATTATTAGGGGAAAAAGAGGGGAATAACAGAATGAATTTGAGAAAACCACCAATTAACAAATTATCTGAAGTAAGACTCCCACCCCGCAGAGTGTTTTAACAGAAGACCCAACCTCACTTCTCCTTTGGCCATTATGGGTGGCTGATGTGTTCTGGCCACTTCCCTCGTCCCCAGATCCCTACTCACAGTTAGCTGTCCTGGGCTGGAAAAGTCCAAGGATTCTAGTAGGTTAGTGCTGCCTGGGGGCTCTGCCACCTGACCCAGCTGGAGTGATTTCAGCTTTAATTGCTGGGCATAGAGGCCTGCACCAGAGTCCCTTGGGTAGGCCGCTGTTCTCCCTTGACTTCAGCACAAGCTGTTTAACTTCGGCACTGCTCTGCACCATCTATCCCCTAAAAGGTGCTGCCACTGCTCTGTGCTGTCCATCACCTTGGAGAAGCTGTAGCTGCCACCAATGGAGCCCATGCCCATCTGCAGTTCTTAAGCGGGTGTCAGCAGCTCCTCTTCCCGTTCAGTAACAGGTGACAGTACTGAGCTCCCTCTTTTTTAAGTCTTCAGGCCACAGGACTTACATGAGCAACATCCAAATTCCAAAGAAATGCATCTTAGCAGTTCATCCTGCAAAATGAAAGTGAATTTACAAAAAACACAGCCCAAATGAATTTACTTTCATCATGAAGACTACAGACAAAAGTTCCTAAACCATATCCTACCCCACAAAACAATATACAATGATAAAGACACTTTTTAAACTAAATGTAAAATATAGACCTTCTGCAAAGCCTTTAAAAAATAAAAAATCCGGTAATTCAAAGGTTTTAAACTCCTTAATGGGTACATTTCTCTTCACCTATATCTCTAGAAATCTAATAATCCAAAACTTTTAAAAATAATGGTAAACTAATACATATGTTTTTATGCAATGGTTATCACTAAAAAATTCCTTTATCACACAGTAACTTGTAGAAAATCCAATTATACTACATTGCAGTGTTTTATACCAAATGGAATCTATGCCACCTAATCAGATTGCTAGGTGAGCGACAATTTACTAATGAAAATGAAAGGCCATGATTCCACAAAGCATTTAGGCACAGGATTAAGTCTATTCTTAATCAGTAAAGCCCATAAGCATATGCTTAATTTTAAGAATGTTTTTAACAGGTAAGGAGATGCTTATATGCCCTCCTGAAAAGTGCTGCTTTCCTGAATCAGGGCCTTAAACATGAGCTCAGCTTTAAGCGTATATTGAAGTCGCATGGATTTCAATGAGAATTAAGCACATGCTTAAATATATACTTAAGTGCTTTGCTGAATCAAGACCTGAAACAAAAAAATGAAAGCTGCTCATAAGCCAGTACTTTTTGCTAGAAGTACAACCTACTACATGGAAAATTAACATTTGATAAACAATGGACACTGTACATGGTTGTGCTGAGAACAAACATTCTGTTGTGCAAGTGTAATACAATTGCCACTAGATATGTATAGCATCAATAACAGTCAATGATGGAATAGCCTGTTTACTGCATCAGCACTCATACTACACAACAATAATTTTTTCATTGATCATTTAGTGTTACCTTATGTAAAAGAGGCAATGAAAATAAATGTTGTATTGATATTATATAAGCTCAGTAATGTTAAACACTATTAGAGGATTAATATCTACTGTTTTGAAAATAAATATCTTAGCTCATATTTATGCCCCATATGTACATTGGCACTTACATAATAGTAGGAGGCTATGATAACATATCTGATCACTTATTGAAGATATTTGTAGAGTTTACAAGATTTAAAAGATCTTCTGAATGATTAAATGCCTAGATGGACCCTAACCAATTCAGTTGCCAGACTAGCTGTGTCTACCTTTTGATGTTGAGTCAGCTTTCAGAAGTCTTGTCCAGTAGTGCCATACTTCCAGCAAAGACATCTTAATCTCATGTTGTGAAATTGTTAAGAGATTTTTCTTTCTGGAAACATTACTTCTTGGAGCAACAACTTCAGGGGATTTGTCTACTCATTGCCCAAGAGGTTTGCATCTTTGAGAAGCTTTTTCATCCTCAGTGTCTCTGGGATCCCTAGATGGCATTGTGGTCCAAAATCTTGTATTTTCCCAACTGTATTCGGTAAGCTATTTGTGGTCATTTCTCTGATGAACCATAGTTACTCAGACCGCTACTAGATTGGGTCACTGCAATGGGCTATCCATGAAGAGCATTCAGAAGCTACAGCAAAGTGTCTCTTTGCCCAGTATTCAGGACAAAGAACTAACTTCCCATTTGTGGCTGGGATCAATAATGGACATTGATCTTTAAAGTCTTATATAGTTTGGTTCCTGGTTATCAGTGAGACCGCCTCTCTCCTTATGTGTTACAAGTAGTGAAACACTTTTAATATCAACAGCCAAGTTTCAGTGTTTGGGCGCTCAAGCCCTTGTCTGCAAAACTGACCTGTCTCTGGTCCCCCTAAGTGTGCAATGCCTTTTGAACTTGGCAACTAGACCATACTGAAAAGTTTCTAATTTCTGAAATTTTGCTGGAAGCATTTTGCAAAGTTTTGATTTCCCCCCCCTGTTTTTCAGCAAGCTTATAGAATGAACAAAAATTTGACAAAACACTTTTTTATTTTCTTTATAAAAATGTTTTATATTTTTCAACCTGCTGTATTCAGGACAGAGAGTGAGGTCCATCACTTTTTTCAGAAGTTGGGGGGGGAGGGGCCTTTCCAGTGTCATTGTGAGGTCAAAGTCTCTAGTGTGTACATTGTTCAGTGAGTTGTTATATTTCAAAATCTCTACTATTCCTAGAGTCTTCTGTGATAGGCACTTTTATAAACAAACAACGATAACAAAAATTAAATTAGAGATGAAGCAAAGCCACAAAGTTTGAATCCAGACCCAAACTTCCTCACAGCTGGAGGGGTTTTGGATCTAGTGTTCTGGTTCAGATCAATCTTCTAGAGATGGGCCTAAGCAACAGCCTTTGGATCAAATTCAGATTTATTTCAAACATATATATAAAATAAACAACCAACCAAGCTGGCCTTCACCACTTTGGAGAGCCTATGGGAAAGGCTTTTCAGTCACCAGCTATTGTCCCTTATCTAAGCATAACAACATGATTTTTTTTAGTTCATTAATACTCATTTCATTCTATTTTGCCTTTACAAGTGATCTCCTTTAAACAGAGCTCTAAGTTTGTTTCTAATTTTAATTGCTGTTATTGTTTGCACACAACATTTTGGAAAAGATTAAAGGAGAGTTCCCCGTTGTCATCTTTGAAGAAGGCAATGAGGAACAGTGATGTATGTCTGTCTGTAGAAGAATTTGGTTAATCCTTTTCCTATCAGTAATCTTTGAGTGTATGCTAATATTTTAATGCTCTGTTGAAAGAGTGTTTATCTGACTGCAAAGAATTTGATTTGGGTATGATGGCATTTCAGTTTGTTTGCAAGACTATCCTTGTAATCTAAAATATTGACTTGCAAAGCTGTAATGTATACATAAAAAAATTAATAGTTTGGGAAAGATTTAAGTGAGTGTTGTATGATAACTGCCAGGTAGAACTAAACATACTTTGTTGCCAAAAACAAACAACAACAAAAAACAATGTAATGCTTAACAATATGCAATTTTTTTGGTCTTTAGTATGCCTTAGTGATGATTTCAGTATCTGGCAATGTTGTCTTTATTATATATCTCAATATATGCAACTTCTAGATGTAAAAATTGCCACTACTTTAAGATAGCTTTGTATAATGATCAAACAACTAAAAATATGTTCCCTAACTCCCTGAGTTTATTAAATTGGTCTATATTTAGGTCTTGATTCAGGAAAGCAACCCTTTTCAGGAAAGCGCTGTTTTACTTTTAAAGAACATAAGAAAGGCCATACTGGGTCAGACCAAAGGTCCACCTAGCCCAGTATCCTGTCTTCCAACAGGACAGTGGCCAATACCAGGTACTTCAGTGGTAATGAACGTAACAGGTAATTATCAAATCATCCATCCCGTCGCTCACTCCCAGCTTCTGGCAAACAGAGACTAGGGACACCATCCCTGTCCATCCTCACTAATAGCAATTGATGGACCTATCCTCCATGAACTTATCTAGTTCTTTTTTCAACCCTGTTATAGTTTTGGCCTTCACAACATCCTTTAGCAAAGTGTTCCATAGGATGACTGTGCGTTGTATGAAGAAATACTTCCTTTGGTTTTAAACCTGCTGCCTATTAATTTCATTTGATGACCCCTAGTTCTTGTGTTATGAGAAGGAGTAAATAACACTCTTATTTACTTTCTCCACATCAGTCATGATTTTATAGACCTCTATCATATCTCCCCTTAGTCATCTCTTTCCGTAGCTGAAAAGTCCAAGTCTTATTAATCTCTCCTCATATGGAAGCTGTTGCGTAACGCTAATCATTTTTGTTGCCCTTTTCTGTACCTTTTCCAATTCCAATATATCTTTTTTGAGATGGGGCAACAAACCTGCACACAGTATTCAAGATGTGGCTGTACCATGGATTATTATCTATCCCTTTCTTAATGATTCCCAACATCCTGTTAGCTTTTTTTGACTGCTGTTGCACTTTGAGTGGCTGTTTTCAGAGAACTATCCACAATGACTCCAAGATCTCATTCTTGAGTGGTAATGCCTCCTCCCCTCCTCCCTCCGCAGGTGTAGCAGCCACCTCAGTCTGCCACTGGCGCTGCTCCCTTTGTTTTAGCCAGCAGTGGCCAGTGATGGAGTGCAGTGTGGAGTGACAGGGCAGCCCGGGATGCTCTGGGGGAGGCTTGCGGGGGCGGCAGGTGGGACCAGGGAAGAGACCCAGCCCTGAACATTGGTGGAGTCAGATCCCTGTGCCCTGAATATTGCTGGAGCATGGGCACCATGGGCCCATGTAACTCGCCACCCCCAATTGTTACTCATTTTTAGGTTGATAGACAAAAATCATAGCCCTCCTATTTTATATCTTACCTGACATTGTTGGTGTTTTGTTCTAGAGACTTCATCTGAGCTGGATTTCCCTTATTGTTTGGTATCTATTTTGCTGTATAAAAATAGAAAATACTCTCTTTGTGAAGAAGAGATGTCTTCCTTGGAAAATGTGTCTGATATTGTGCCAAAAACTATAGTCAAAGCTATTAGGAAAATGGAAAATAAAATTGATTTATTTACTGTAAGAGTTACTAGAATAAGAGCAAAAATAGACTCTCTGCAGGGGCAAGTAAATAATAATGCATCTTTCATTCAAATGGTTGCCACTAAAGCAGACTGTTTAACTGAAGTCTCTGTGATGCTTATGAAATGGAATGGATCAGTGCAGCCAGGGTACACCATTGAAAGCTTCCTGCAGCGAAGCCAGTATATGATAGGTAATTGCCATGTTAGAAAGATGAAGTAAAATAATATATAAGGGAACATTTCTTCAGTAAAGATTTGATGAAGCAATCAATTAGAGATCTAACAGACTTTTAATATCCATGAACTTCTTTGCAGAGTTGATACGCTGTTGATATACTGCAAGAATAATAAATATGTATTCTTAGAGCCTGATGCCATACCCTCACAGGCACCAGCTTTCCCCAGTAGTGCTCAACCCCCACTGAGCCCCAGGCCCCTCCCTCACTCTCTACCCCTTCCCCCAAACCCCGCCCCCCACCCCGCCCCTACTCCACACCTCCTTTTCTCACCCCACCTCTTCCCACCCAGTTTCGCCCCCTCCCCCGAGCACACCCTGTACCCACTTCTCCCCCTTCCCCCAGTGCCTCCTGCACGCTGCAGAACAGCTGATCATGGCAGGTGGGAGGTGCTGGGAGGGAGGTGGAGGAGTTGATCGGCGGGGCCATTTGCGGGCGGGAAGCACTGGAGGAAAGAGGGGCAGCTAATTATTTTCTGTGGGTGCTCCAGTTCTGGACCACCCACGGACTCGGAGCCTATGCCTACCCTTACTCACAATGAGTAGTCCCACTAATGTTATTGAGAAAAAGCTTGAGATCAAGCCCTTTATGCTGGAAATAAGGCATCAATTTTTAAGAGTGAGAGTAATTAACCATTGGAATAATTTACCAATTGTCATAAGACCATAAAAATGGCCATACTGGGTCATACCAATCGTCCATCTATCCCAGCATCCTGTCTTCTGACAGTGGTCAGTGCCAGATGCTCCAGAAAGAATGAACAGAACAGGGTAATTTATCAGTTGATCTATCCCTTGTTGTTCAGTCCCAGCTTCAAAGGTTTAGGGACACCTGGAGCACAGGTTTGCATCCTTGACCAATTTGACTAATAGCCATTGATGGACCTATCCTCCATGAATTTATTTAATTCTTTTTAAACCCAGTTATACCCAGTGGATTATCCATTACTGATGATTTTTAAATCAAGACTGGATGTTTTCCTAAAAGATCTGCTCTAGGAATTATTTTGGGGAAGTTTTATGGCCTGTGTTATACAGGAGGTCAGACTAGATTATCACAATGGTCCCTTTTGGCCTTGGGATCTATGAATCTATGTTAACACAGGGGTTCTTGAGGTATGGAGTGTTGGAGCTTGATCCTCCTTTCTGCTGCCATGAGCTCAGAGCAGACATTGCTACTGAGAAGGCACTCACTTTGCAGCACTTTACTCAAGGATTCTGTTTCCTTACTGGATGATTTATATTGCTATTAGGAGTGGTTTAGAAATGGTAAGTATTTTGCATTAAAAAATCTGAAAAAAATAAAAATCTTAATATTTTTACAAAAAATTTTTACAGACATTTTCAGTTTTTCATTGAAATAAAAAAAGAGAAAATTTTAATTCAATTTGATTAAAAAAAATCTTTACGTTTTTCAGTTTGGATTTTTCTCCCTTTTCTCTTTGATCAAAGGGGGAAAAAAATCTCCCCTTCCTTCTAAGAAAACAAAAACAAAAAATAATCTGAAAAACTTGTTTTGATTCAAGTTTAATTTTGTTGAGAAAAAAACAAAACATTTCTATCAGAGAATTTTCCTTTGAAGATTTGCATTTCATTTGAGAAGCCATTTTTCATCAAAATAAAAAAGATAAAAAATGTCATCAACATTTCATCAATGCTAATAACTTAACACAGAATTTGAATATTGCAATTGCATATTCATTCAGAAGTTAACTGAATTAATTAAATTAGAGTGTTCATTTTAAAATTAGCTTTTTGGACTAAAGTTATCCCTATACAGAAGACCAACACTAGTTCTAAACAATATGTAAATCCCACTCATGCTTTCAATATAGCTCTTAAGAAGGACTTATGCGGTCCATAGTCCTTATGGAAGTTATCTGAATAGGAGTGAACGTCACCTTTTGCGACTATTCATTCTAGTAAAGATAGAACACTGAAGTGGCTGAACATAAGTGCCATAAATCTGGTCAAATTGGAAGTTGTTCTCCGCTCTCACACAGATTTACAGATCATTTAGTAGTTGCTGAGCTCCTAACTCTTATCACTCACATTATTTTTCTTCACAGGTGTCCTGTTTTCTTTTACCTACAGCGTTTTACACAATGTTCTTTTCCCATCTGTTCTTTGCTAGGACCACTTTTTCCTCAAAACCCTCTTCTCTTTCATTGTGATGATAAAAAAAGCATTAAAATGCATTTACTAAGCTTAGGTTTTCTGTAATGTTCGTTACTTACTATTTCTCTACTTTTTTAATAAATATCAACTTGAATCAAATCCCAGATTAAAACACACCAAACTTTAGGGAAATCCAGTCCAATTTTTAATTCAAACTTTGTTGCTCAGGTCTATCTCTAATTCTGAAAAGATAAACACATAGGAAATATATTTTAAGAATCTTGAGATATTTCCTGTAATAAGCAACAATTAAAAAGTATATTTTTCAATTAGAGTAATTCCTTGAGCATCAATAAGTTATGGTCCCTCAGTAGCTATTAACCAAGATGTCTTCCCCATGCTCCAGATGTCCCTAAACCTTTGATTGACAGAAGCTGGTACCATTCTGTTTATACCCTCTGAAGTTTTGGCACTGTCCTGTCAGAATAGAGGTTACTAGACTAGATGGACCATTGGTCTGACCCTGTATGACCATTCCTATGTTCTTAATCATGGGCTGATATGATTAGACTCTAGTCTAAACATCTTTGGGATTATTAAAATGTCTCATAGGCAGCTACGTGCTACATTTCAAGGGAAGAACAGTAAAGACTTATCTTATTTAGTCAGAAGTTTAAAGTGGTTTATGGGTCCAGTGCAAAGGAACATGATGCAAGTGCAGCTGATTCTGAATGAAATCCTTCTTCTTCTTGTGTCCTTTTTCTGCAGTAATAGGTTTTTCCAGTGTTGGGCACATGATATGGCCTGGTCTGTGGCCCTGGCGAGGTCTTCCATAGTGCATGGCTCCTCCAGGAGCTAGCAGTTCAATTGACGTACCATGATACTGCAATATATGACCCTGAGAAGATTAGAAGTTACTACAGTGTTCTGGGAGTGAAGGAGTTGGGGGTGCAGGTGGGGTGTTCTCATTGATCCTTCTGGTCAAGGGTAGGGGCCCAGGCAGAGGCACACATTCTGGAGGTAAATACATAGCTGCACAAATGGCATGACCAAGAGGGTTTTGGCTTCCTTGATCATGGGATACTGTTCTGAGAAGGACTACTGAGCAGAGAAGGGGACTACCTATCAAGAAAAGGGAAGAATATCTTCAGATACAGACTGCATAGGAGAGAGAGAAAGTATAGTAAGAGGCCACCCTGCCTTAACCAGGAGATCTTCAATGACCTGAAACTCAAAAGAGAGTCATACAAAAAGTGAAAACTTGGTCAAATTACAAAAGATTTATATATATATAACTTTGTCACTGTATATATATATATATATATATATACAGTGACAAAGTTCCTCCTCTTCCTTGGTGGGTCCTGCGCTTTCCGGCAGATTTGCTTGCCTTAGAGGTTCACAGCCCTCAGTTTGGCCACTTTTGCCACTGGATCAAACCTGCCATTCACTCAGCTAATCTCATCACTGGCCAGCATGGGGGAAAGGGAGGAGAACAATCCCTGCAGTCTCTGTTGTCACACCTAGTGGGTCGGGGACAGGCCAGAGACCTTCCCCTCTGATATGACTCACAGTCCAGGTCAACTTCTCGTGTCAAATAGGGAGTTGGGGAATGGGGGGAACCCGGCCTGCCCTCTACTCAGGGTTCCAGCCCAGGGCCCTGTGGATTGCAGCTGTCTACAATGTCTCCTGTAACAGCTGTGTGACAATTACAACTCCCTGGGCCACTTCCTCATGACTTCCCCCCCAGCACCTTCTTTATCCTCACTGCAGGACATTCTTCCTGGTGGCATTTGTATTCCTCCGTCCTCTAGCAGCATGTCCTCTTACTCCTAGCTCCTTACGTGCCTCTCCTTATCTGAAGGGAGATCTTTCTTTTTAACCAGGTGCCCTGATTAGCCTACCTGCCTTAATTGGTTCTAGTGGCTTCCTAATTGGCTCCAGATGTCCTAATTAGCCTGCTTGCCTTAATTGGTTCTAGCAGGTTCCTGATTGTTCTGGAATAGTCTCTGTTATTTTACCCAGGAAAAAGGGACCTGCTTAATCTGGGGCTAATGTATCTACCTTCCACCACTCTCCTGTAGCCTGCCTACTTCCTGGATCCCAATAGGACCACTCTCCTGTAGCCATCTGGCCTGATCCTGTCACAATATATATATCTTTTATAAACTATCTAGTGGTATAAAGGGTAACAAGAAATACATGAGAAACAAGAGGAAGACCAAGGACAATAAGGAGGGAAAGACAATAACAGAAAGGGCAGCAATGGCCAAAGTGTTAAATTCCTTTTTGTTTCAGTTTTCACCAAAAAAGTTAACAATAATTGGATGACTAACACTGTTGAACATCAGTGTAAATGGGATAGGAGATGAGGCTAAAATAGGAAAAGTTCAAGTTAAGAATTAGATAGATAAGTTAGATGTCTTCAAGTTGGCAGGGCCTGATGAAATAGATCCTAGAATACTGAAGGAACTGGCTGAAGAGATTTCTGCGCTATTAGCAATTATCTCTCAGAACTTTTGGAGGATGGGAGTGATCCCAGAGGACTGGAAAAGGGCAAATATAGTACCTATGTAAAAAGGGGAATAAGGACAACTCAGGGAATTATAGACCAGTCAGCTTAACTTTGGTATCTGGAAAGTCAATGGAGCAAATAATAAAACAATCAATTTGTAAGCACCTAGAAGAAAATACGTTAATAAATTACAGTCAACACAGATTTGTCAAGAACAATTCGTGTCAAACCAACCTAATATCCTCCTTTAGCAAGCCTTGTGGATGTGGGGGAAATGGTAGATGTGGTATAATTTGACTTTACTAAGGTTTTTGTTACTGTCTCACATGACCTTATCAATAAAAAAAAACTAGAGAACTATATCCTAGACAAACCTACTATAAGGTGCATGCATAACTGTCTGGAAAACCATACTCAGAGTAGCTACCAGTGATTCACAATCAAGCTGGAAGGGCATATCAAGTGAGATCCCACAGGGATCGGTCCAGTTCTCTTTAATTTCTTCATAAATGATTTAGATAAAGGCATAGAGTACACTTATCAAGTTTGCACAGTTACCAAGCATGGAGAGATTGCAAGCACTTTGGAAGACAAAAGTAGAATTCAGAATGATCTTGACAAACTGGAGATATGGTCTTAAATAAATAGGATGGAATTCAATAAGGACAAATGCAAATTCCAACATTTAGGAAGGAATAATCAGTTGCACAAATAAAAAATGGGAAATGAATGCCTAGGAAGGAGTACTGCAGAAAAGGATATGGGGGTCGTAGTGGATCACAAACTAAATATGTGTCATCTATGTAATACTGTTGCAAAAAAAGCAAACATCATTCTCAAATGTATTAGCAGGAGTGTTGTAAGCAAGACACAAGAAGTAATTCTTCCACTCTACTCAGCACTGAAAAGGCTTCAACTGGAATACTGTGTCCAGTTCTGGGCATCAAACTTTGGGAAAGATGTGAACAAATTGGAGAAAGTCCAGAGGAGAGCAACAAAAATGATTAAAGATCTAAAAACATGACCTACGAGGAAAGATGGATAAAACTGGGTTTGTTTAGTCTGAAGAAGAGAAGACTAAGGGAAGACATGGTGACAGTCTACAATTATGTAAAAGGTTGTTGTAAAGAGGAGTATGATAAATTGTTCTCTTTAACCACTGAGGACAGGAATAGAAGTAATGGGCTTAAATTGCAGCAAGGAAAATTTAGGTTAGATATTATGAAAAATTTCCTAATTGTGAGGATGGTTAAGCACTGGAACAAATTATCTAGGGAGGTTGTGGAATCTCCATCTTTGGAAGGTTTTAGGAACAGGTTAGACAAAAACCTGTCAGGGATTGTCTAGATAATACTTAGCCCTGCCTCAGTACAGGAGACTGGACTAGATGACCTATTGAGGTCCCTTCCAGTCCTACACTTCTATGATTCTGTGGTCTGTGTTTCACCATAGTCACATGTGTCTGGGTCATTGAAGTAACCCCACTTCTGCATATTGACTTTTGACCTGACAACTCTTGTTCTGAGGTGATTTAAACATCTCCGGGTCGATCCATCCTTCTTTGTGCCTGCAGGAAGGCCACTGATGGGGGGCAATAGCAGGAAGTGTTCATGTCACCCCTTGTCAGCTTCTCTCAATCTGAGTCTTGCTGAACACCTACCACTACAATTCTGAATTGAGGAGACAGAGAATTTGCCCATCCCAATTATATAATTGTGTCACCACTTTAACATAGCATTAAGAGTGTGCATAAAATCTGATGGTTTCTATCCGACGATTTGGTAAATATTTACAGCTAAATCTAAATTGAATAGCAGTACCCCATTTAATTATGTATAACTCTTTCCTTGTTCCATACTGCTGACACCGTGAAAGGGGAAAATCTAATGAGTTTGTAAAAATCAGTTTAATCTAAACTGGGACCACAAACAGTAATGTGCCTTAATCATAATTATGAGATTATTGCATTGGGTCACTATGTGCAGAGTTAAGGTTGTTTGGGTGCCTTAGTTGTGCTTTTCCATACCTTAACATGTTTGGATTTCTTTTAAGTTTAACCTTAACTCCCTTAGTTTAACCATGCTTCCTCAGTCTACAAGCATTATTTTTTCAAATAATTGCAACATCCCTATAATGTTTTTTACAGTAAGTTATTGCTATATACGTTCAACCTTTCCTCCATCTTACTGTGTATTTTGTCCAGGAATAAAAATAAAATATATAGGAATGTGTATTCTATATGCCATTTGCCATTTGGTTAATTGAATCAGCAAACCAAAAAAGTGTCCAAATTGGCTCAGAATTTCTGTCTTCATTGCCAAAATATGTCCCAAAGTAATTGTAAAAGTTAATCGTCAAAATCTTTGGATGAAAAGCACTGTGGGCCTAACATTGTCACCCTCACTGACCTTTGAGTTCTGTGGGATTATTCACAGAATAAAGGTAGTAATGAATGAATGAATGAATAAATAAAGATGTCAGGATCCAGCCCTAATATTATTATAAAAAAAAAAAACCCCTAGGGATAGCTAAATTGCATAGTTCCACAATGGCAATGTTAGCTGCAGTTTTTTAGGGTAAATGTGTCTCAAAGCAACATGCTTTCAAAACATTCTCTATCAACAGGCTGACAATTCTGGAGGAAGCAGGCTTTCATAGAGACAAGACACTGTTACTTTGTTCTCCTCATTCAGCATTGCAACTACAGCACTGCACTTCACTGTATGATAAAAGGGACATACTGCTAATGTTTCATTCTTGGCTATGTGTAGGTGATCATGTGGGAGGATAGCTGTCTGTCAGAAGCAGAAGTTGCCTATAGAAACCGTAAAAATATAAATATCTTTGTGCTGCCTGGTATGTGCAATGCACATAGTGGGTAGGATTCAACCTGCTACTTTAGGCACCCAAGTCCAAAATTTAGATGTTTCAAAACCCCTGCTCAGCTGCTGCCAAACCCTGTAGATGCCTAAACTCCCTAGGCACCTACATTTCCACTGGCAAAGTCCCCTAGGTGCCTGAATTACTGCTAATGGACATACACCGCTGCCTCTGACCTGACACCACCAAGTAGCTCAGCACTTAACATACACCTAAACTCCACAAGGATTCACAAACTGGCATCTATCTTGCCTTTAGGGCCACATCTGGTGGACATGTTCAGAGGCTGCATCATCATTCTGCCTCTGTTACCCTTTTATCCAATACCACAGTACTTAGAGCACTTACCCAGGATGTGAAAGAGCTGAGATCAAATTCCCTCTTTGTGTGATTCAGAGCAGGGACCTGAATGCCGTTTCTCCCAGGTGAGTGCTCTACTTGTTAGGTTACGGGGCATTCTGGGGTACACCCCTCTCTATCACTCCTGTTAAAGAGATTTCACTTTATATGAAGTACTTCAACACTCATTGGAGCAGGGACTTGAACTGAGGCCACTCACCTGTGCTATGGGAAACCCAGCCAGTGGGCAACACAGTCACTCTCTCTCATGAGTGCCATGGCTATTTAAATATTTATTAAAAACAGAAGAGCTTTAGCAGGAGAGCTTGATAGAGGCCCACATCTGAATACCCTATAGCCAAGTACACTCACCTGGGAGGAATGAGACCTACATTCTAGTCCCTGCTCCTCTCAGGCAGAGTGAGCATTTAATTCCAGGTCTTCCAGATGAGTGCTCCATTGGGCTGTTGGGAAAGAAGGGGGCTCCTCCTCAGTTTTTCATGAAAATTGGTTGACCTGACTTAGGCATCCAACTCCAGGAGATGGTTCACAACTGTGAATCCCAAGTGGAGGAGGGTGCCTCCCTCCAGCCTGGAGTTAGGCATCAAGCTCCCCGTAAGGGACAGGGATTAGGCCATATCCTCGTCTTCAGCATTTCCTACTGGCTAATGCAGGCAGCTTCCAGCTCAGCATGCTGGCTTCTGTCACTTTTTTAGGCAAGCATTGCATTGAGAACCTGGATGCCTAACATGGGTGTGTGAATTCCAATTGGCGGCAGGCACGGCACCTAAAAGTGAGGCCTTGCAATGCTCGCCTAAGCCCCCGTTGGGTATCCTAGACAATGTTTCCAGACTGTAGGTGAAGTAAGATAGCAATGTTGACATATGAATCTTTAAACAATCTTTTGTCAGCACATAGTTTAGCAACAGGAATGGACTATCACTGATTATATAACTCCAGTTTAATATTAGTAAAGTAGTTTAATGTGTCCAATATCTGTTCACCCCTTTGATTCTCTTCTAAAGAATGGCAGATGATTTTTTGCTAAACTGAAGGGATAATCCCACCATAAGAGCCATCACTTCAGGCTTTTTTTTTTTAAAATGTAATGGTTGTAGTGTATACCTTGCACCTATTTGGTAACTTACCATTTAGCCATGAATGCACTTATCTGAAGTAACTATCCATTGATCAGTGTCACAAATGTCATTTTTTTCATCCATAAACATATTTGGAATCAGTTTTTTGAAAGGTCTCTCACTAGCTAATTATGCTGTAGTAAAATAAATTGGAAACCAGATGTTGTACCTTTACGTTATTAATATATTTCAAGATTAATCATTTTATGCTAATGTGGAGTAGAATGTACCAATGAAAATGATCTAAGCACTCCACTGCGGTACTGCATTTTCTTATCTTTCTGCGTGACTCTATAGTCTAAACAAACATACGTTATTGGTAGCGGAATATTAATTATGACGGACCAGATCCTCTGTTGCAGTGAAAATGCAGTGTCCAGGTCAGCAGGCAAAGTTGGTTTAAAGCTCATCTTTCTGCTCCCCTGTACTTGGTACTACTCTGTGCATAGCCATTCCCCTTAGCTGTTAGAGCTGCTGCAAGGCAGGGAAAAGGGGTTGTGACTTAAGATAAGATGGAGTGATTGGAAATGGCCAAGGCTGTTCTAACTACTTTGTGCTGCAACAACCATGAGGGGATGAAAAGAAAACCAAAGATTAGTGTGGCATAAGGACATCCCAGCCACTCCCCTTTTTCCTACAGCTATACCCCCTTTTCACTGCTACGCCAGTACCCGGGAAGGTGTGTCGCATAAGAGACACTTCCTTGGTGTTGAATCACTGGCGCTCACACTTACATTGGAATATTTAACTGCTCCACCAGGAAAATATGCCTTTATAGGCATTTTGGTGACATGATGCAAAGTGACTGCACTATGTGGTCCACACAGGAAGATCTGGTCGAATATGCTGGATATATTATCATTTGTGACTAGAAAGTGAGCAAGGTAAAGAGTCACAGCTTCATTCATTGTGGTACCAATTCTCAAAGATAACCAGTTTCCACTGAAGTCAATAGAAGTCTTTCCATTGGATAAGGTCCTAAACTGATATGAAGATACACCTCTACCCCGCTATAACGCGGTCGTAGGGAGCCAAAAATCCCTACCGCATTATAGCTGAAACCCCGTTATATCGGGGTAGGGGAGGCAGGGCTCCGGCGGTGATTTAAAGAGCTCCGGGCTCCACTGCAGGGATCCCCAGGCCCTTTAAATCACCAGTGGAGCCCTGCTGCCACAGCCCCAGGGTAGGGGTGGCAGGGCTCCAGTGGTGATTTAAAAGGCTCCCCGCAGCAGCCGGAGCCCTGGACCCTTTAAAGCGCTGCCAGAACCCCGCTGCTACCGCACTATGCGCGAACCCGTGTTATATCGGGTCGCGTTATAGCACGGTGGAGGTGTACATTCAGAAGAACAGAGACTCAGGCCAAAAATATAGAAACTCCATACCTTATACATTACATGTCAAGTTTTGTACATATGGTCCAGTAATTGTGTTTGTAAGTCATTTTAAAAAACAACTAATCAGGATATATGTCAGTATTTAAATTGTTCGAGAAAAAGAAAGACCATGTACTTTATTACCTACCTAATACCAAGTTGCACAAAGAAATACATTTTAAAAATTGTGGTTTTCAGTTAAAAGACAGAAGCTTTCCATTTCCCTGGCGAAGTTTTGCAAGTAATAAACCAAGATGTTTTTTTCCTTCCATGACTCATAATAAATGGAGGAGGAAGAGGTCAAGCTGAAGATCAGAGATGAAGCAGAGCTCACTATTGACTGGGCCAGCTGATCTTGGTTTGAATCCACATGATCACCAGAGCTTTCTATCATGTGGAGGATAATCAGGGAAGGAAAGGATGATTAAACGGAAGTCTAAAGAATATGTTCAGTAAATATTTGCTCTAACTTTTCTCCCTGTGCAGTTTATAGCACTTCTGTTTATTGCTGTGGGAAACTGGCTGTAGAAGCGAAAATGATTTGGTTTGTTGGCATGAAAAATATGCAAAAGATTTATAGGCCTGTTCCTATCCCCATTGTAGTCAGTGGCAGAACTCCCATACTGGGACCCCACCTCCAGGAATTTTCTCCCATATAGCCAGAATCTAGCTGAAACACACCCTCCCTTTTAATGACCACCTGACATGTTTTCACAACCCTCTGGCAATCATGACCTTGGGGCTGAGAATCGCTGAAACATTCTAGCACCTTTTCAGGAGTCCTAAGCAGTAATGTGGCAAGGGCAAGTCATGCCTGACCAACCTGATTGCCTTCTATGATGATATAACTGGCTATGTGGATATAGGAAAAGTGGGGGATGTGATGCTATGTGGATATAGGAAAAGTGGGGGATGTGATATATCTTGACTTTAGCAAAGCTTTTGGTACGGTCTTCCACAGTATTCTTGACGGCAAGTTAAAGAAGTATGGATTGGATGGACTATAAGGTGGATAGATCGTTGGACTCAACAGGTAGTGATCAATGACTCGATGTCTAGTTGGTAGCCGGTATCAAGTGGAGTGCCCCAGGGGTCTGTCCTGGGACCAGTTTTGTTCAACATCTTCAGTAATTATCTGGATGATGGGATGGATTGCACCCTCAGCAAGTTCGCGGATGACACTAAGCTGGGGAGAGAGGTAGATAGGCTGGAGGGTAGGGATAGGGTCCAGAGTGACCTTAGACAAATTGGAGGATTAGACCAAAAGAAATCTGATGAGGTTCAACAAGGACAAGTGCAGAGTCCTGCACTTAGGACAGAAGAATCCCATGCACCGCTACAGGCTAGGGACCGACCGGCTACGCAGCAGTTCTGCAGAAAAGGACCTGGGGATTACAGTGGATGAGAAGCTGGATATGAATCAACAGTGTGCCCTTGTTGCCAAGAAGGCTAACAGCATACTGGGCTGCATGAGTAGGAGCATTGCCAGCAGATCTAGGGAAGTGATTATTCCCCTCTATTCGGCACTGGAGAGGCCACATCTGGAGTATTGCGTCCAGTTTTGGGTCCCCCACTACAGAAAGGATGTGGACAAATTGGAGATAGTCCAATGGAGGGCAACAAAAATTATTAGGGAGCTGGGGCACATAACTTATGAGGAGAGGCTGAGGGAACTTGGCTTATTTAGTCTTCAGAAGAGAAGAGTGAGGGGGGGATTTGATAGCAGTCTTCAACTACCTGAAGGATGGTTCCAAAGAGGATGGAGCTTGGCTGTTCTCAGTGGTAGCAGATGACAGAACAAGGAGTAATGGTCTCAAGTTGCAGTGGGGGAGGTCTAGTTTGGATATTAGGAAAAACTATTTCACTAGGAGGGTGGTGAAGCACTGGAATGGGTTACCTAGGGGGGTGGTGGAATCTCCATCCTTAGAGGTTTTTAAGGCCCGGTTTGACAAAGCGCTGACTGGAATGATTTAGTTGGGGTTGGTCCTGCTTTGAGCAGGGGGTTGGACTAGATGACCTCCTGAGGTCTCTTCCAACCCTAATCTTCTGTGATTTTATCTGTAATGAATGTCCTACCAACAACTTGCTGATCAGGTACAAACTTATGTAGATGCTAGTCTGTAGCCTCCCTGCCCCGGGAAGAGCATCAGGGGGCATAAACGTTTATAGGAACAACATAGGCCAGATACAGGGAGGTGCCCACTGAAAATTAAGTAGTAGACTGTCGTTTGACAAAGAAAATGGGGATCACTGACAATATTTGAGTTCAAGGTGGCTTGGCTTTGTACTTCATGAAAACATATTAAAAGGCTCAAAGCCAACAGTGGAATGAGTTGACAAAGAATAAATTGTATGTTATAGAGAAAAAATAGATACCTGCTATAATATGAAATACACCAGAGAACTATTCTGACTATTATGGCCCCAGTGTGGAAGGTGAGCGAGCAGGAGGATTTGAACTTAAGGAAGGAGTTATTTATTTCCTTTTTAATGCAGAGTTTGTTTGTACTGTGAGTTACTATGCAGCAAACCAGGGTGTGACTCTTCAGCGCACCAGCGTGCTATGAAGTAAGATCTCGTGTGGACACTGTTATAGCACAAGCAGTAGTATACGGTGTACTCTAGGACTTTCATTGTGCTGTAGCAGCATCTGCATAGTGAATTACTGCATGGCAAGCTGGTGAGCTGCAGATTCACACCCTGGCTTGCCACACAGAAATTGCCCTGTAGACAAGCCCTAAAAAGGAGTAAATTCAGACACTGGATAAATTAAGATTTATTAGTTAGATTATCCTAGTCTGCTTTATTTGGAATATGTACAGATTCTGAGCAATAAACCACAGAAGAATTGTAAATATATTATCATAATTTTCATACTGTGTTTCATTCATTGTTTCTGTTCTACCAGTAAGATAGCCGAGTTTCTAAGCGCTGCAGGCTCTCTGCAAAAACACCAACTTTTTTCAACTGGATATGGGTTGTTGTATACTAATAATCATGTAATTCTAACATGAACTACACATATTACAGGTGAACTGAGAGCATTAAACAAATTCCAAAAGCCTGTATAATTTTAGAATGCTAACTTATTTTTTAATCTTAGAAAATGTTATTGTAATTTGAGATCTAACTCAAGTATGTGCACATCATTCAATAACCAAAATACAAGCTCAAAATTTATATTAAAATGTCATTAGAAAGCACTGCTAGGGGATGAATAATAATTATTTGAGTAATGAGACTATAATTTGTTTCATACTACACCAGTATAGCACTTAAAAAATACTTACAAAAACTACTAACATACTAATTAGAGCCTAAATACAAAATAAATCCTTTCAAATGCAAGGCCAAGCCTTAAAGTAGCTATAATCAAAAGAATATAGATGTACTTTTGTTTGCAACATTAATAAAATGAAATGGACTTTTCATATAAAGGTCATATTATATGATTTATGCAGTATATATAACATAGAAGCCTAACTTAGCAGATCTGTGAACATAATGAAACGGCAGGAGCAAGGTTTAAAATATCACAAAAATACGTGATTTAGGCAATATTTTCAGAACTGTTAATGAAGTGCAATGATGGAAGAAATACCAAGAAGTTTACAAACACCTTACCAGCCATGCAGATCCTCCGAATAAAGTATGATCTCTCCAACCAGCTGATTTGTGCCACAGCAACCTATTTCAATTCCAGTTGCAACATTAGCTAATTAAAACTGGTCATTTGCAGTCATGAGTAGCATCCTCTTATTGGTCATTCTCACATAACACAAGCTGAATACTGCAGTCTTTCTGCACCCAAAATACCAATTGACTTCAGTGGATATTTTAGGTATGTAGAAAGGTGAAATTCACCCCAGCGTGGAAGGTGAGCATGAGACCTTCTGAGTCAGCTAATGCTTTGTTGCAAATATTGGATGGGGGACAACGGGTTGCAGATGGAACACCACACAGCAGAAGTGGTCTCTGCACTTGCCCCTACATAGACAGGTGCAAAAAAATCAAGAACAAAATACAAGAGGCATAAAGGCCACCTGCACCTTTAAACTGGATTCCATGTTCCTAATCTCCCCCATTTCACTCACAGAGCCCAAATAGTTGGGTTTAAGGAGTGATTAAGGGCTCAAATGAGAATGATAAGAAGTTAGATTTG
Source organism: Trachemys scripta elegans (assembly GCF_013100865.1). Classification (NCBI taxonomy): domain Eukaryota; kingdom Metazoa; phylum Chordata; order Testudines; family Emydidae; genus Trachemys; species Trachemys scripta. The sequence goes on from NC_048303.1 coordinate 72,499,662, forward strand.
GACAAGGGGTTTTAACATATATAGCAAGTACCATTTGTTTTCACAAGAAAAGTGGAGGACAGGGTTATGGAAGAAAAATGGCTACATTTATCCAGAAGTGAGAAAAGGGCAATGATTTCAATGTGAAATTCCTAAAAGCATGGAAATCACAGAAATGTCTCAGCTGCAGAATGAAACAAACAGAAGTAGTTGGAGGTGAGAGGAGCAGTAAAATCCCTGGCTGTGAAGTTAAGCTCCCTGGGCCAAGGGCCTGTCTTTATAAATACATCTGCAAACCACCAGGCATGCCTATAACCCTAGAGCAATAATAAATAAATAATTTAAAGCCAGGGAACAGACAGCATAGAGAGGGTAATTTCCTTAGTTCTCTGCAGAACCCTACTACCCACCAACAAATAAAGGACTGGCAGCAGGTGTTCACAGTGGGTAGGTTAGTACCTTTGCATGTTTAGTCTGAATTAAAAATAAATGCTATTGATGTAAAAATAAATGAACCAGAACTGGATTACAGTGATGCCAAAGGCAGAATTTCACAGCGTAGTAGGCTTATAGGCATGCTTATAGGCATGATCATACAGAAAAGGAATGATTAAGAGCTGGTTGTTTGCTTCGTTTTCAACTGTTTTCTCCATTTTTAGGGTAAAGTTTTCAAAAGTGCCTGAGTGACTTAGAAGTTTCAATCCCATTTTCAAAAGTGACATAGGCATTTTGGCATAGCCACTCAGCGTTGCAAGGCCAAGGTGATCTAAACAGCTAAGTCCCATTGTCAAACACAACTTAGGCTCATAAATGCCTGTCTCAATGAAAGTCATTGGGATATAGGTGGGATTCTACTTTGCCTCCAGCATTTATAATAGTATTAAATATATTTTAAAGTGGTTTTAATTTATAATGGGGAGGTCACACTCATAAGTTTGCTGTGTGAAAGGGGTCACCAATACAAAAGTTTGAGAACCATTGCTCTAGGCATTTTTGAAAATGCCACTAGGCACCTATCTGCATATTTAAGGACCTAAAGACATTTAAAACACAGCCACCAGCTCCTAAGTCACTTAGACCCTTTGAAAAATGTTATCCTTGTTCCACAAGTGGTCCCATTGAAGCCAATAGGGCCACTTGTAGTTCATTATGAATAAGGACACAAGAACTTGGCCTTACAGAGTGTGTGTGTGTGTGCATGAAGAAGGTCATTTTGCATGAAGAAGGTCATTTTGTACTTCAAAACAAAATAAAATATAAAAGCCAGTTAAAATACACACAAGGTGGCTTGGATGATGAAGAAACAAAGCGATGAGGGGCTTAGCAGAATCACTAGGACACTTGCTGTGAATGAAAGTTCGGCTCATCTGCGTTCATTCTTATACTCCTTTATATTTCGATGGGAAAGTTGCAACCCACTTAATAAGATACTTTTCTTCATGTCTAAAAGACAGTTGTTAAACAAAAACATTGCAGCTCATTGAAGGCAGGAGCAAGGCACCTCCAGGCCAGTAATTTACTAATAAATTCTTATTGAAACTAAATATACACTAGAGATTCCAAAGATAGAGAAAATTATTTTAATGAGCAATTATGTAATATAAAAAAGCTAAAAGAGTAAATGACACTTGTGCTATTATTCTTCTAAATGACATGTTATTTTCAAGAAGTCATGCCTGAGATTTTTGTGCAAAATGGTCTTTCTAAGGTTTAATCTGATACACATGATTTGTTTTCTAAAGGAAGATATAAAACACTACACAATTGTGCTACTTGTCAATAGATTGAGACTAGGCCAAGTACTCAGAAAGAAAATTGGTCATAATTGGCTGAATTATAAGCCAAATTGTCTTCACTCACTTTTGCAAGCAAATCTTCGCTCATGCAAAACTTGAGTGAAATCAAGTAACACCTGTGCTTTGACACTCACTGGAATTGGTTGTGCAGCCATCTTACAAGTTATCTTGCTGTGGTCTGGGAGTGAACTTGCTATAAGAAAGAACAGAGAAACACAGTTGTTGTAGCCATGTCAGTCCCAGGATATTAGAGAGAGAAGATGAGGTAATATCTTTTATTGGACCAACTTCTGTTGGTAAGATGCTTTAACTACTTATGCTAAACAATCTGTTTCACTTTGTATTTAGCTGTGGACTCTTTTCTAGTAATGATAACACAGAAGACAAGGATAGGTGAACCAGAGCAGGTAAAGTAACAGTCACCCTAGCTTTCATTTCAGACCTGAACTGAACCTTCTGTTAAGTTTCAAATCATTTTTGTTAAGTTTTAAAACATATTTTTCATTTGCTTAAAACTCCCGTAACTTTAGGTTTTGAAGGGAGCTGAATTGCAGAAGTGACAGATTGCTGCGCCACAGTAACTCTGATGGTTATATGCCAAGGTGGCAATAAAATGCCAAAATTCACCAGATAAACTTATTCTTCATGTATAATTGTAATAGGTATAAGATACTTTCTGATTCAATTTCTATCAGAAATCTCATGAGAGTGCCTGTTTTGCAAGATTCCTACTAGGGTGACCAGATGTCCCGATTTTTGGGTCTTTCTCTTATATAGGATCCTATTACCGCCCCCCCCCATCCCGATTTTTCACATTTGCTGTCTGGTCACCCTAATTCCTACCTACTTTTGCAGAGGTTCAAATAGTTCGGATAAACTGTTGAATTTTTGGGTGCTTATCCATATTATAACCTGAAACCTCTTGAGGTTTAATCATTATTAATTAAATACAACAGCACCCACCAGACTTACATGTGGCACCAAAACACAGGTGCTGGACCTGTCTGAGTCCTCCTCATATTGGCAGATTTCTAGCTTGTTTTCCATCCACAACTGAAAGGGTTAAGGGCAATGACATCACAAGCTTTTCCAAGAGAGCCTAGAGGCACTTGTTTGCCAAAATTAAAATCCCAGTTTGGCAATCCTACTCCAGAGTTCTAATGAAATCGGACTTTCACATTGTGAAAACCTCCATAGAGATTCCCAGAGGGCTTTGTACTTAGCATCTTCATATACATGATTCTTCTTTCAGAGCTCATCTAAATGCCATCTTTGTATCATACTTATGCCAGGAGCAATGAGATTTATTGCTCCTTAACATCATTTAAATAATTTATTTAGCTGTATTTTGTCTTTTCTAAGAATGTGACAAGTGACCTGAAAATAATTTGCCTAAAATAAGCTTTCAAGGCACAATACCCATTTGTGGATACAATACACAGTAATTCCCTTAACAAATTCCACTGTAAACTCATTACATGTAAGTTAATAGTAGGCGTCTGACTTACTGACTGACATAAAGGTTATCTTTGGTCACATTATGAGTTTCCTTTGCAACTGTGGGGGAAATCCTCATGCTTAGAAAAAGATAATGTGTTTGTGAAAAAGCAAAACTTCACTCCTGCCCTCAAATTATATCTTAAGGGAAAACCCTGATCCCTCCTCCAAGCTCGTGGAGGAACCTCAGCAAAGAAAGTTGTGCAGGGTGGAGCTCTGCTCACTACAACTCAGCACCTAATCAAGGTAGAACTGGCAATGGGTGAAGAGCAAAGACCAAAGGATCTGCTTCTAACCAAATCCTTTCAGAGCATCCATGGAGTCGTGGGAAGAAGTTGCCATAGTGCATAGCTGGCACTGCCCACTTCCATGCCACCTCCCATTCACAGATCCACTGTTTGCTCCCTTACATTTGCCTAAGCAGAAGGGAGTATTTTGCCCTCTGTCTCAAACGCGAGCCTTCTCATGGACGCCTTATGTGTTTTATTAAAACATGACTTATTTCACTTCACCTCCTTCTGCATCTACTTCCCCAATTGTATATTTATGTAAATCCCAGCTGTAGTTCATGTGTTCCCTCAAAACACATCCAGTGTGTGGGGTGCTTTCCATTCCCCTCTGTCTCACTGATTCATGTTAAAAATGAAGAAGTGTTTTAGAATATATTATATTTAAGTTTTAGCCCTGCCCTTCACTAATGTGCAGTGAATTCAAGCAGTAGTACATAGTTTTTGTCAGTAGCTTGCTGTTCTGGAACTTGTGATATTTACCTGCAAGGTGGTATTGAACAAACATGATTGTTACTGCTAAGATATTAGTATTTAAAATGTTACGGATTAATGGTTCTGTACTGCCTTTGCATGCTAAAGCATGACAAGCAGGGCATTTCTGAGTGAGAATTCTCACCAGCCATTGGTGAATGTTTGAGGTTAACATTTGAAATGCACTTCCTGGAGAATTAATTGTATTAAAACATAAAAATAAGGAAAGCAACCATTAATTTAGTGGGTATCCTGGACATGGTTATGAGAACTAGTGGACATCAATGACAATCAAAAAAAGTTGTCTGCACATGCGTCCAAAGTTCTATAAACAGAGGCCAAAATGGTCAGTCTGGGTTTCTCAACTAAGGCACCTATTTCCATATTTAAAGATCTTTGCAACCTTAAAGTTCATTAAAGTCAAGCCCTCAAAAGTTATGAAATGCCAGAATTAAGGTTGCCTGTGCAGCTCAGTGGGATGCTGAGTACTGAAGCCAGGAGCCTGGAAGCCCCACCTTTGCAGTAGCCTGGCTTCTAATTGCTGGTTCCTGCACAGGCAACCTTAACTCTGGCATTTCCTAGCTTGTGAGGGCTTGACTTTACAATCTTAACTTTTTTTTTTTTATTATTCATTTCTTACAAACCCCCAAAACTTCATATAAAAAATTAAAAGAATAAGAATAATTCAACTCTGTGGCTTCATATTGGCACCCACATGGATCATCAGCAGAGCTGGAACCTTTAGATCCATTGCACACATCTCTGCCACTCTAACTAATGGATAGCAATAGTAGTTGTTGTCTTCAGCCCTACAGGGGGAAGGAATATTTTCCTGGTCAGTTCTGACAAAAAAGAAATGGTAAAACAGATCTTGAGTTCTGTTATAGGCTTTGGAGGGGAGGGTGCTCCCGCAAGCAAAGCATAGATACTTCTGCCCTTACTGAGACCCAAGGTCCCCTTGGAACCAACTGGGTGCACAGGGGTTTACAGGGAGCCCATGGATCTGAAGTCTACATAGTAGTGAGCCAAAGTGACCATGTGAGGTCTCTACCAACATTCAGTAACACACCGGCCACCATAATTATTTCAAATGTATGTATAAGTAATATTTAAGAAGATATGTATTTACTCTGGAAAATGTGTTCTTAGAGCTCTGAGTTAAAAGCAGGTCACCAGGAGGTGACAGGTCTTGGACAAATTCTGTTCAGACAGTGGGTAAAAGATGCTTCTTTCCTTTTGTCTGCCCAAGTTAGTATTATATGTCTCATAATGTAAGCCTCTCTGGGTACAGCCAGATGCTGATTAAAGGATTACTAGGTCGGTAAGAAAGCGGGCCCAGGGAAGAACAATCAACAGGGGATTATGAAAAAGAAAAAAGGACTGTCCTGATATATCTAAAGGGACCCAGAGACACCTTTCATCCTTTACTGTGGAGATGAAGTGCTAACACGTTCTGTCTTATGAAAGGAGGGTCACAACCTACTTGGATGGAAAATGCTGCAAAGACTTTGGGTAAAGAAAATGGTCTTGTGAGTTAAGTCTAAGGTCTGGGAGGCATGTTATATTTTACATGTAATCAATTGTTTCCAATATTTCTGTCTACTTGTGGTTTCTTGACTCTGTTAGTGAAAACAAGTCTAAGTTTACTTATCAGCAAATTGAAGTGCTGTGAGTTGAACAGAGAGGTGATCCTGAGGAAAAACTGGCAAGCTAAGGTATACAGTTGTTTTTGGTGATAGGGGATCTGAGAATTCAGTGAGTGGCCAGTGAAACAGGGACATATTGTGTAGGGTCCCGCAGGGATCTGTCATCCATCCAGTTCTATTCAATATCTTCATCAATGATTTAAATGATGCCATAGAGAGTACACCTATAAAGTTTGTGGATGACAGAAATCTGAGAAGCATTGTAAGCACTTTGAGAGCACAGAAGTAGAATTCAGAATGATCTTGAAAAACTGGAGAAATAGTCTGAAAAAAAAATAGGATGCAATTCAATAAGGACAACTGCAATGTACTACACTTAGGAAGGAATAATCAGTTGCACAAACACAAAATGAATGCCTAGGAAGGAGTACTGCAGAAAAGGATCTGGGGTCATAGTGGATCACAAACTATGAGTCAACAATGTAATACTGTAGTAAAACAAGCAGACATCATTCTTGGATGTTTTAGCTGGAATATCGTATGCAGTTCTGGGCACATTTTGGAAAAGATGTACACAAATTGGAGAAAGTCCAGAGGAGAGCAACAAAAATGATAAAATGTCTAGAAAACATGACTTACAAGGAAATATTAAACACATTTGGTTTGTTTAGTCTACAGAAGACAAGACTGAGGGGCCAGGGACACAATAACAGTATACAAGTACGTAAAAGGTTTATAAAGAGGAGGGTGATAAATTGTTTTCCATATTCACTGAGGACAGGACAAGAAGTAATTGGCTTAAATTGCAGCAAGAGAGATTTTGGTTCAACATTAGGAAAAAATTTATAACTGTAAGGGTAATTAAGCGCTGGAACAAAATTACTCAAGGAGATTTTTAAGAACAGATTAGACAATCTCCAATGATGGAGATTACACAAACACCTATCAGGGATTGTCTAGATAATTGCCTACATGATCTATAAAGATTCTTTCCAGTCTTAAATTTCTAGGATTCTATTTTATCATACCTGTTTATTAAGACACGTTAGTAATTAATTAATAATTTGAATTTATGTAGCACTTTTCTGCGAGTGGGTGACAGGGGATGGACCACTTGATGATTACCTGTTCTGTTCATTCCCTCTGAAGCACCTGGCATTGGCCCCTGTCAGAAGACAAGATACTGGGCTAGATGGACTATTGGTCTGACTCAGTATGACCATTCTTATGTTGGGAGTGTGGGGGGGGGGCGGGAGGAGGAGCAAATTCTGTCCTCAGTTGAACTTCAAGTGTGTGTGAAGGTGATGTAAATGTGAGCAATAATTTGGCCCTAATTACTGTAAATTAATGGTTGTGAAGATATCTTTTACAACATGAATGATGCAGAATGTTTATTTCCTAAATAATACACTGTATAAATATTTGGACATGATGACTTAAGCATAGGTTTAAGTGCTGTCCAGAACGGAGGTGGATCTAAGCACATATGTGTTTTCCTGAATTGATGCAATAATGTTACCTTCTCATAAATGAGAAATAATATTTTTTATTTCTTCATTAATTATCAATCTGAAATACTGAAGTTTCAATTCTTTCAACAGTCACAATAATTTCTTTCTACTGTTTTTTTATAGCATGGTAGTTATGTTCTATACATTGTAACAGCTGAATATTAAACAGAACAAGAAATACAGCTTTGAGTATTAGTGCAATTTTTATGGGCTGACAGTAAGTAAAGAAGGACATGGTCCAGTGGATAAGGCATTAGACTGGCACTCTGGAAAATTCTATTCAGTGGCAGAGCCAGAACCTCATGTGTGAACTTTGGTAGGTCACTTCATCTCTCCGTCCCTCTGTTTCTTCTTCCATTGTGTCTATCTTGTCTAGTAAGATAGAGTTCGTTAAGCAAAGAGCTGTACAAACACATAGTAGGAGATAGCACCTAGCACAATGGGTCCCGGAGCTTTGATTGTGGCCTCTAGGGCCTATTGTAAGACAAGTACTAAACAATATGAGTGAAGTGGCTGCATCCTTTCCATATTTTTGGAGGTAGAAGAATCATTCAATGGACATTACAAAACATTTTCTGGCTGTTGGGTAGATTCCATTGATATCAACTTTCAATCTTACTGACTTCTTAAAGAAGCATTTCATTTGCCAATATATTAGTCCATATTTAATTACAGTGGTCATGGAAGTGAGGCTCTGGAACAGCATTATCTATAAACAAACTGTATTTTTAGTTCAAGATTTCCTTCAGTTCTGCCTGTTTACCTCATTCTTGAACTACCATGTGCTTACTTTGCAATGCTGGCTATCTCCTCGGGTAAAACAAGCACAAGGGCTAAGCAAGTAGAGTATAAACAAATACTGTGTAGAAAGTGAGTGAAGACCCGTTTAAAAAAAAAAAAAAAAAGAGCTGGACGCCCAGAAACACTGTTCAGTTCCTCTCCAACAGTACAATAATGTATCTGGTACATTAAAAAAACCCCACTGATTACAATTGTTTTTGAATCCAGAATTCCAGGGGCAATAGTTTAGCATTGAAACATGAGACAATCCAATCTCCGAGTCTGCACCTCAAATTCAGAGGACTGTCTGAAAAGGAAAATCTGAAGAAATAGATTGGTAACAGTAACATGGTTCACAAAGCAATTGATTCTGCTGCTCTTTTCAATCAAAGCTTAAACTAACACGATGTCAGAACAACAGAAGTAATTTTCTCTTGTGCTGGTGGATTTATTTAGGCATTAGCAAAAGATCTATTATATTATAGTTATATATTATGTATTCTAGTTATACCAGAATCTGATGAGCTATAATGATTATTTAATTAACAATAAACCCTTTCTCTGGTGTCTGATTAGCTTTGGTTGGAAAATTAAAATATACTAAACACTACAAAATCTGACAATGTCCTGGGTGAATTTAGTGGCTTAACAAAAAATCAATAGGATATAGCTTTTTTCTGTTTGTTTGAAGCAAAGATTCATTTAAGAGGGTCATTCAAACAAAATTGTATTGCACCATGTCTCTTATTGGAACAAGTTATCTGATGAGCTCTGTTTAGTTTCAAGCCCACTTCTTCATTTTCACTTAACTCCTTCAAAGCTAAAGTAGCGCATTTTCCCACAATCTTATTTTCACACCTGTAAAGACCACATGGTCCTTGAATACTTGCTACAGGAAATCTCATTGGAAATATATATACCGTTGCTACTTACAATCTTCTCCTACCACTCCAATTTCTGGAAAACAAAAATATTTCCATTTAACACAAGTCAGTACAGGGATCTTAATAAATGCATCAAAAAAATTCAGTATGTGTCTGCTGTAAGAGTTGATCAAACAACTGTTAGATTATACCATTGATTGACTTACACAGTATGATGTGTTTCCCAAGTCTCAATTCAACTCAGAATAAAAAAACTACACATTTTTAGCTCAGAAACAGTCACTTTTGGTTGGAAGACTGAAGACAGATTCAGCAACACTATACAAACACAAAACAGCTTAGGGACAGGAAATGAAAAAGAATATTTTATCTAATTAAAGCAGAAGGGAATGCTAAATGACGGGAAATACATTTTCTTACAGCCATATGTAGCTTGTATCTTTCAGGCAGGGTTATGCAAAAGGTTTGTATGGAACCCAGAACTCACCTAAATTAGCAATTACACCGCTACCTCGATATAACACGACCCGATAGAACACGAATTCGGATATAATGCGGTAAAGCAGTGCTCTGGGGGCGGGGCTGCGCACTCCGGTGGATCAAAGTAAGTTCAATATAAGTTTCACCTATAACGTGGTAAGATTTTTTGGCTCCCGAGGACAGCATTGTATTGAGGTAGAAGTGTACTTATTAAAATTTCTATTTTTAAATAGACAGCCATTAATGTTGTTGTTGTTGTTACCATTTGATCAGGAATCTTGAGATTAACTTCAGCATGAAGGGGGAAATATAGAGGAGAGTATAGGCTACATTTTACAAGTCTATAATTTAAGAGGGGACATAGACTGGTAAGCAGAGGGGAAGCAAAATCCTTTCAAATCAGTATTCCTGATTCCTGAGCAGACTTCTGTTTATCTTCCAGGAATCTCTCTAACATAAGCCACAGCTTTGTGGAATTTCCAAAGAGTTTCAGTTTAAATCTTTGCAAACAGGTTTGTGCACAAAATGTTGGGGTATGAGCCCTCAGCTGTGCCAGAGTTCCCTATCCTTGAAATATAAATAGGTAAATCATTTCAGTTCCACAATGCCAGGCCTTCAGCAAATTGTTAAGAAGGACATAGTCCAATACCTTACCTGCTGGACAATGATTCGGGAAACTTAGATTGTATTCCTGGCTCTTCCACTAAATGGGTTGTAACAGCCAGTCAGTGGTGGTGCACTTTAGCTGTCACAATGATGCTAGAAGTGGCATCCTGCAGTAGCCTGTTTGTGACAGGCCTTCTGTGATGCAGTCTCATTTCATAAAGTTATTTGAAATTACAATAAAACTCAAAAATGCAGTAAATTAAAGTGGCTTTTTTCCTGCTGGTGCTTCTTCTGTACAGGGGGAAGAAAATGAAATGATAGCCTTAGATTTATAAAACTTATGTGACTGCAGGCGGTCCACTTTTCCAAGAATCCTGCACCACCTACATATGGCTTAGAAGCTGCAAAGCCTTACAGCTAGATGAGGGGGTATCTAGTCACATCCTGAGGGCAAATTCATAAAGTTGCCAGGGTTTTGGTTTCATAAGTACATAAACTTAGAGTTAGTTATAAATGAGGAGGATGTTACTTACTATGAAGACCCAAGAAAACCTAGGGCTAGCCTGAGGAAATGAATCAAGTGATGGAAATAAAGAAAAACATCCTGCCCTTGATCAAAACATAGGACTACCTCCAATATCAACTGCAGAGCAAATATAGGATATGACTTGTTGTGTGGGTTAGGGATGAGTGTCCACTTAAGGGGCAGGGGAAGGGGAGGTATGTTACCTGAACTGGATCCACAATCTCAAGTATAGGAACAGGGAGAGGAGGAAGTATTTTTAAATACTCAGAGAACATATCTTCAGTCACTAAGTTGGAATTTTCCAGACAAACATATGGACAGAGGATAATCTGGTGTCAAAGAGGAAGAAATCATAAAAAACTAACCCTATGGAGATAAGGAAAAAAGTAAACAGAAAATAATGATTAGACCTGAAAGGGAATGGGGCAGGTTACTCCCAAATGACCAGTCATTTACCCCAGGTCAAGTGCATGCTAGATCTCTCACCAAAGACAATGCATGTAGTCAATCCTGTAATAAAGTAATTAAAGATTTATTAAGTAGGAAAGAGAATACTTTTTTTTTAAATCAGGTTAAAGCAGGCACACATATACACACAAATGAGATACAGTCTTAGGTTCCAAAAGATGACTGTAACTGCTATAAATGTACAAGCTTTCTATGTCCTTTAGGACTAACCCAAGCTAAACAGCTGGAGACCTTTTCCTCATGCTTAGAAACCTTCACCCCTCAGAGTTCAAGCAGTAGAGGGGTAACAATTTCTCCTTAACAGGGATTTTTATTCCCTTCCCCCAGCATTCAAGTGGTGATGGGATGAGCACTTATGCACATACCCTCTTCACAGGTGTGAGGGAGCAATCAACAAAGTCTTTTGTTCACTGATGTTCCACAATGGTTTGAGTGGTGTCTATTGACCTTCTTTTTGAAGGGGAAGAGACAAAACCTCTTGTTAAAACACTTGTTAATGCTTCTCCCCTGACAGAGTGGATATACAGTCTAAGCAAACATGTTTCTAGTTACAGAGCAAGCACTTAAATGTTACTTATAATTTCTGTATCCCATGTTATAAGGTAAGATTAGTATTCATAAAATACATATTACAATTATAAGAATGCATTTAGTGTTTAAAGTTTATGAAATGCTGCATGTATTAAACATCCAGGTGAGTCAGACTGGTTTCCACTTATGCATTTTTCAGTGTTTAGTGAGGCCCAGTGGCCTTGGCATGAGCTGGCACCTGGCCTGCCAGCATCAGAGGTGGCTGGCCCTTGTGGAGTGCCTCCTCATAGCCTGGGTTGGCTCTATGATGCCCTGCTTCAATTTCCCTTCTTGGACACCTCAAAAACTCCAGATTACAGTCCAAAGACGATAAACACACTCATCTTCTGAGGTGCAATTTATTTAGTCCTAACACACTTTGGTTCCTACCCCAGTTCACGGTCACTCCACCTTGGGTAGGGAGCCCCCATTCCTGCTTCCTGGAGCTGGGTCACATTTCCTTTACTCGCTGAAGGCTCCCCAACACCCCTACATCTGTTGTAATAACTGGGCCTAAAAATTTACTGTAATTGTGAGTTCAACTGTGGGAAAGTGGATTAAAGTTTATGAAATGTTTCAATCACATATAATGATAAATGTTAATGGGAAAAGGTACAAAAGGGAAACAAAGTTTGAATTAATCCAAACAAAAAGGCCTCCTGATATAATTCAAGGACTGTGTTAAGATCATGCCTGGTAAAATGAGAAGTGTGGGACCAAAATCAGAGAACTAAAATTAGGCCTATTTGGTGAACAAAATAATGAGTGGATAAGCTATTCCATCCATCGCTCCTTTTGGGGAAAAGCTGGCTACTGCAACACTGGCTGGCAGAAAGGGGAAGGAGCAAGATTCACCACCATGGCTGCCACTCCCACTCTTCTTTGGATTAGGCCAGAAAGAGGGGCCCACGACACCATCACTTCCAGCTAAATTCCAAACAGTATCTGGGATGTGAGACTTTGTGTCTCCTTCTCACCCTCCAAGGGTCCACTTTCTTCCCCTCCTCTCTCCTTTTGTCTAATAAGAGTCTCGCTCAACACTCCAAGACTGTGTATTTTTCAGCACTGCTGTAAGTCTGTGACCATGAACAGGCAGCTAAAAGTAGTGCCATAAACAGCCCGACACTGGTACGAGTTTGCCCAGGTCTTGGAGTGGCTAACGAGACCATGGGCTGTGCCTATGCCATTCAGCTGTGAGACTACAAGTGAAAGTCAACACCAAAGACAGAAGCTGTGCTTTCTATGTTTTCTGTTCTTCTCTTTCCCTGTGTGTGTGTCTGTCTTGCTTTGTATTCTATGAAATAGAATTGCACTTTAACAACAGCAACTATGACAGCTCCAATCCATCTCAAATAACATTTTCTCTTTTCCAAGAAGAACAACTATTACCATCTGAGAGACTGTCAACTAGAGAGTTTTCCTTCTAAAACCTCTGTCCAGTTAAAGGGTAAAGGAATAAGGGATGTAGATATAATGAAAGCCTTACTTAATACTTCACATTTCCAGTGTGGTCCCGCCCTTTATCATCTCTAATAAAAGGTTGAAAAAATATTTTAATGGTGTTTGCTGGGGGTATTAAACAAGCTAAGGTCTGTATACCAAACCCTAAACCTTGTTTAAAACTGTTTAATGTTGGACAGTTACAGGGTCATGTTAACACCTTTAACACTTTGGGCCCCGTATTCAATCTAAATTGCTTTAAGAGTGTAATCCCAGTCTTCCTAAGTAGGGCAACTCCCCTGGTTTCAGGGTCTTCCCTAAAGGAGTCTCTCTCACTCTCTGCAGTTTCTCTATAGTTTCCTCAGCTCCCACCCCTTCTCTGCAGCTTCCTGCTGGTCTTATAGGGAAATCACTTGTTTGCTGCTTAGGTGTGCCTGCTTAGTAACTAGGGTTGGCTGGCCCCAGATCTCTGGTCATTAAAAGGGGCAAGCCGCCCTGTTACACCCCTCGATCTCTATAGTTCTCACTTTCACCTTACATTTAGCATTCCAGGAAGCCCTGTATTACCTCCCCTCACTAAGTGGGGAAGGGAGGAGGAGCCACCAAGTGCTACTAGCAAATAGGCAAGGGCACTAAACCTATTGGAAGGTCACTGAGAGAGAGTAGAGTCATGTAGTTGTTGCAAGGATGGGGCGGAGGAAGGAAAGGAGCTATTACCAACTTGGGAGCTGGAGAGAATGACACAAAAAGAGAAACTTATCTGAACCAATTTGTAAACAAACAAAGGATTATGTTCTTTAATTTTAGACAGTAAACAAAGATTCATCCCACTTCTTATTTTATTTGGACTAGACTTTGAACTTCTCATATTGATGTAGTTAATGTCATTAAAAAGGACAACTTACTTTTCCTTTTAGGAAACACGATGAGCAAATTCAGAGATAAAACTCAGTCAATAAAATAGCACTTCCTTTGCAAATTGTGGATAATTCTGCAATGACACAAGATTAACTCACGGGGAGCAGAACTCGCTCATATTGGGCTAGCTTCTGGCCCTTGCTCTGGCTACTTTGCCTCCTCTTAAAAAGCCCGTGGACACCTCTTGTACAAAGGGAAAACCCAGGCTGCACAGAGCCCATGACAGCTCCAACCTGACCCCCAGGATAGGAAAGGGATGGGTGTGTGAAGGATGATTCCCAGCTACCAGAAGGGCCCTTTGGGTGGGCAACCAGCCATAAGATGAAGCAGCCCTAAGGTGTTCCAATTTACTTCAGGGATTGGATTGTTGTCCAGCTGTTCCCTGGATCTGCAAAGATGGCTTAAAGCCACCTTCCCCTCCCCACTCCAAATACACTCAACTTGACTAAAGAATCTGTCCTTTCTGTTCATCTTATCCAATTCACTCTATGTAAAGAAAAACTTATCTGATTTAATGGGAAACTGTGCTTCCCAAAACCAAACTAATTTGTTCCTTATATGCCTACAAAGTCAAGGAATATTTTTTCCCCTGTTACATCTTCATATTTAATTGAGGTGTATCAAAACAAACATTTCTGGCAGTACATCCAGGGATCATTCCAAAAGAGTCTAGCAAACCATTCTGATAACTGAGCCTTCAAACGATAAGAGGTTACATCAATCAACAACACACAGCAAGTGAAGAAACTATTTACCAAAAATCCTTGTGTCCTGTTATAATTACTTGTCAATTAGTAAAGCAATAAACGATTGCCCCTTCAAGCAAATAAATATTTTGCAGCAAATGCTGCACATTGTTCCTGCCACAGCTAAGAACAGCTATTAAAAATTACATACCAGCCAGCTGTGTGAAAAATAAGAGCAAGACTGAACATGGCAATCGGAGGTATTATTCTGGAGTTATATAAGCCTTTTATATGTGTTGTTCGGTGAAGTACAAGATTCACGATGGACAAAAATTCTTAAAGGCTTCCTTTCTTAACAAATACCTGTGCTATAAACAGCAGTGGAATTCAGCTGCTAGAACCAAACTGAATGCATGGGAATGCTTCCATTCTCATTTAGTCTGATTTTCTATTATATGAGGTATTGGGCCTCAGTCCTGCTTGTCTTGAAAATAACAAACGCTAGCAATAAGGCAGAGACAATATTAATGCTTTTAGGGACCAATCCTGCAATTGAGTGCATTTGCCTCCCACTGAATTCAACAGGAGTTGAGGGCACTTTGAACCTTCATGGCATTTCCGCAAAAATGATAGATGACCTTTATTTTCACAATTGTGTCCATAAATGCAGTGAAGAAGTTCTTGGGACATAATGTGCATGGTCCAGTTTCCATTATTGTTTCTTGGTATGGAGGAGATAATGGGTTAAGAATCTGATCCAATCCTGCTCCCACTGAAATCAGTAGTAAAGCTCCCATTGAATTAGGGGGGAGCAGGATCAAGCTGTATTAGCTTTATGTTTCCTTGTGGAATTTGAACAAAGAATTTCTCTGATGGGGGGCACTAGAAAAGATCTGGTTAGGACTCTTTGATCCAGGTTCTACACCCAGCCTCAGAAAAGATTAATGCAGCTTGTGGGCTGCTCAAACATACATCAGCTAATTACAGCCCTTGCAGGGCCATTTACCAGTGAGAAGTCACCAGGGAGCACTGCCTACTCTGTGCCCATTGCGACTGTCTCACAACAGGTAAATCCCCAGCAGGTGAGATCTGGAATAGCAGGAGCCAGCAGAGCCTATTATTTCTGAATTATACTTGGGGCCCAACATGGTCATCACAAAATCTTGCAGAGGTTCCACATCCAAAGCTGTGGAGCCGCAAGTTTTCATAGGAAGCATTTATTTACTATGTAGTTACCATCAATTATATCCACATTTTCTAATAAACCCAGTCTGCTAGCAGGGGAGAAAAGGGGAATTATGACTCACTTTTAATCCCTCCTTTCCCCCCGCCCCCAACTCTAGTCCAAGGGTAGGCAACCAGCGGCACGCAAGCTGATTTTCAATGGCACTCACACTGCCTGGGTCCCGACCACCGGTCCAGGGGGCTCTGCATTTTAATTTTTAAATTAAGCTTCTTAAACATTTTAAAAACCTTATGTACTTTACATACAATAGTTTAGTTATATATTATAGATTTCTAGAAAGAGACTTAAAAATGTTAAAATGTATTACTGGCACGCGAAACCTTAAATTAGAGTGAATAAATGAAGACTCGGCACACCACTTCTGAAAGGTTGCTGACCCCTGGTCTAGTCTCTGGGCTCTAACACAACATAGGAACACCAGATTTAACTTGTTATTAAACATTAAATTTTTCTTTTCTGAGATCTTTTTCTTATTTCTCAGCATCAGCTTGCCTTATGCAACTTGTGTTTATATAGAATTTCTTGAAGAGCTCCCTGCCTGTGGAGAACCATTAGCAGCAGGAGCAGCTCAGAGATAATCAGGGGGTTGGGTAGCAGAAGAGGCTATTTAGGAGGCACCATTTCCCTGCTGTCATTTGCATTGGTGAGGCAGCATGACAAATAACTGAACATGAGCACGACAAAGAGGCGGGCCCACACCTGCCAAAGCAGCAGCAGCACACACACCCCCCTTGGACATGCCTGAAGCTGCCAGAGCAGTTGTTGAAAGAGCCAGGCCAGGCTCCCTCCCTCTGCTGAAATTTTCCTTTAGTTTTGTTTCAAAAATTTCCCACTAACAAAATTGAAAAAACTTGAATGAAAAAAATGTGTGTGTTTGAAAACTACCATATCTAAAACTAATATACGGAAATAATAAAATAGATAAAACACAGAGAGAAAACAGAAGGGCAAAAATAAAATGTTAAAGTAGTAAATAAAGGTTTAAAATAAATTAGGAAAAACAGTAACAGCTTAAAACAGGAAAAACAACAGAGATATGGTCTTAAACAAGCAAGTGGCTTGAGGTGTTGTTTGCCTACCTTGTCTTTTCAGACTGAAGCAATGCAGTTCAGGAACTGCATCTTCCTCTGTCTACTGCTCCTACTACAAAGGTGTGTTGGTCCCAGTCTTTTCTGGGGTCTTAGGGACTAGCTCAGTAAGAAAATCAACAATAATTTGTGGTAAAATTGTGCTCAGTTATTAATCCTGATCTCCATCTCCTCAGATAAGAAGGTTGGCCTAGGAAGGGAACTGGGGGTCTAGTGGTTAGGGCAGACAGAACTGGAGTCAAGCCTCCAGGGTTCTAGTCCCAGTTCTGGAAATTGAGCACTGCATAGAACAGGATTAGGGCTCTAGGGAAAGATCTTTAACCAAAGTGTAACTGGGTTTAAAAAAGAATTAGATAAGTAATGGAGGGTAGCTCCATCAATGACTATTAGCCAAGATGGTCAGGGATGTAACCCCAAGCTCTGGGTGTCCCTAAACTCTGACTACCAGAAGCTGGTAAGGACTGCTTCATATCATTTGCTGTGGTCCCCGAGGCCAATGAAACAGCACTGATGGACTCAAAGGAAGATGAGGTTGGAAATTTTAAAGAATGGACATGTGAGGGAATCCTTCTTCCTTCTAAGTGAGAAATAAGGGAACGCATGGGGGAACAAATTAAAAACCCATACAATATAAATTCTCTGTTCTTTTGACTTGGATCTTATTAACACGTGTTAGATTAAAAGCTCGTCTGATTAGTGAAAACTGATGATTCCCAGCCAATTCCTGCTGTGAATTTAACTCATGATAGTCTCCAGTCCATTTGCCTCAGAGTTCAAGAGTTTCACAGATTAAAATGCATTTTGGATTAGCAGTCATTAGTATTGGTTAGAAAATCATTTGAAATTTAGACCAACAAGCAATTTTTGCAATTGAGAGGAGCAGGAGGTCTCAAATATTTCAGGTGTATTTCAAGTCATTTTGCTCAATAAGATACATATGTTGTTTTTAACCATTGAATACTTTGGGGCAAAAATTATACTCCATTTCATTGCTGGCACATTTCAACCACAAAAATGAGTTATGAAAACACCAAAAGTTGCTATTTTATGAAATAGCCATCTTTGACATGGTTAGAATTTAAATGCGAGACTGTGGTGCAGCATTCAGAGATGCAGGCTGTACTTTTTTTCTTTTAATAAAAGGTTTAGTCATTTTTACTTTTCAGTACAAACAGCACAACACAAAGAAATGAAAAGTATAAACCTAAAATTACCATCTATAACATACAGCACCGTGTTAATATTCATATGCAACCATCATTTTTATCAACCTTAATTTGAAACTATAAAAATCGAAGAGCCAGCCAGAGACTCCAGCTGATAGGAGCGGAAGCTGCCAAAGTCTTCTTTGGTCCTTTGGAGACCATTACTACAGTTATGAATGGACTTTCTCTGCCCTGAGCTGATTAGCTGATTTTCTCCAACCTTTCCCCTTCTCTCCACCTCCCTCATGTTTTCTTCGCCTGAGCATCATCTTTATACTCTTCTTGCCTTCTCTTTATCTTATTGCCTCCTAACTAAACCTCACAAAATAAAAAATAAATAAACCAACCATGACACTTACATGCTGCTTGCTGCGATCACTTAGTTTCTTCTGCTTATATGCTCTACTTCTTCCTTCACCCTGTGTCAGTCCTGTCTATTCAAATTGTATGCTCTTCAGGGCAGGGACTAACTGTTCTATGCTTGGAGTCCTGCGTCCATGACTAGGGCTCCCAAGCACAACAGAAATAGAAATAATAAATAATTCAGTGCTTTACAAATAAGGGGACAACACAGACAAGGTAGGAATGGGATGTGTGACAGCAAGGAAAAAAATGAAGTGAGTGAGGAGTCAAGGGTGAGGAAGAAGAGGTCTGTACTGGCCATGGAGCCTTGGGGTTCCTTAATTAAAATGTTTCTAAAAGCAGAGTCCAGATTTCTTCAACTTGTACAGTTGATCCCTGTGGCAAAGGTGGCCCTGTCTTTGGCCACTTGGTCAGAGAAGTCAGAGTACCATTGTTGTATTCTGAGCCTTGATTTACTTTTCCACCTCTGTAAAAGTATTTGCTTTGTGGTCATGGATGGTCTCAGATACCATGAACACTGTTACTGAGAGGCTTAAATTCATACTACCATGCAGTTCTTGAGCAGTGTTTGATTGCTAAAGCCGCAAATCATTTTAATTCTAGAATCTTTCCATAGATGTTTAACTGGAAAAATTCCCACATGTGCCAAAATGTGCTCCTGTCTTTACCATGTAACAGGATTGTAGCTCTTCCTTCAATCTAGTTGTTGCAGTGTCTAATACATTCTAAATATTTTGTTGCTGTTGAATTAAATTAAATGTAAATCTATAGAAACATGTTTTGCATTATGGCATACAATTGACAATTATGGAGTCTTTATAGAATGCTCCAACTCTTTATCCCAAGACTTAGAAATATCTTTAAGACCCCAAGAGTCTTTTTTTGTCACAAGGCAGACATGGGTCTCCACTATATTTTGTGCATCAGGGTGTCAGGCAGTGTCCAGCACACCTGAATAAAAATAGGTCAATAAATATTTTAGCTGCATATGTTGCCATATTGCTTGGCCAAGAGGTTAAACAGATGTTGTGGGACCTGGAATGGAACTATCCCCCACATAGTCACCAACTAATCATTATATACACCTCTGTGACATTATCCAGGGTACAATTTGGACTGATGAACAGCTATGTTTCCCTCAATTCGCCAACCTGGAGTGCACTTTACACCATTTTGCTATGAAAGCTACCACTCTTGGTCTGCTCACACACAGCCTCCAGCATGTAAATTACTCCCAGTTATTCTGTATGAGTGCTATGGACAGCCACTCATGAATTACACTACAGAGAAACACCAACAAATTCCCAATCCCTGACTTTCCCCCAGAAATGTATTTCTTGTGCTGCCCAGCCTTCTCCTGAACAATACATACAAACTCAGTCATTTATTAATAGAAAATGATATGCACCAATTTTATCATCTCAAATGACATTTCCCAAACACCTCAATCCAAACACACTGGTTTATATAAAAACAGTAAAATAAGTTTAACTACAGATAGATTTTAAATGATTACAAGTAATAAAGCATAAGAGTCAGAATTGATAAGAAACTAGAAGTAAATTGATTGATTGGCGATCCCTCAATTTGAGGATGATCTGTACCACAGATTTACATATGGGTCCTGAGATAACTCAGGAGTCTGATCCTGGAACCGCAAATCTGCCTGCAGTAGGTACAGACATTTTATGGCAAATCAGCTGCCTGCTGGGAGAGTGTTCTCTCTCTCTTTTCAGCTTCAAGGGAAAGGTACTTTTCCTTGAAGCAGACCACTGCCTGATGGAAGATACGGCACCATTGGGGTTGGTTGGGGGCTTGCTCCTCCCAGCTTGTGATGTCCACATCAGTTTTCTTAAGATATGCTTTCAGTGCGTCTTTGTAGCGTTTCCTCTGACCACCACGGGATCTCTGACCATGGGTGAGCTGAGAGTAGAGGACTTGTTTTGGGAGGTGAAAGTCTGGCATCCACACACAATGTCCAGCCCTGCGGAGTTGGTGCATGAGGATCATTGCTTCAATGCTGGTGACATTGGCTTCAGTGAGGATGCTGGCATTAGTGCAGCTATCTTGCCACTAGATGCAAAGGATCTTCCAGAGGCATAGTTTGTAGTACCGCTCCAGACTCTTGAAGCGCTGTTGCTAGTCACCCAGGTTTTGCATCCATAGAGAAGTGTAGGGACTTATAGATCTGGATCTTGGTGTCCTGCCATAGGTCACAGTCTGTGAAAATGCATCAAAGCAATTTCCCAAAGGAAGCACTTGTGGATTGGATCCTGTGCTGAATCTCACTATAGATTTTTGTGTTTTGAGAAAGTTGGCTACCAAAAATGCTTGACTTTCTCCAAAGTCTGACCCTCAATGGTGATTTGTGGTGGGTCACGTGCAAGGCCTGAAGCAGGGTGATAGAGCACTTTAGTCTTCTCTATATTGAGTGAGAGTCCTAGGCTTCAGTAAGCTTGTGCAAGAAAATCCAGTATGGACTGAAGGTCATTCTCAGTGTGCACAAGAATGACACAGTCATCAGCATACTGAAGATCAGTAATGGATGCCCTGAAGACTTGAGACTTCAAAGTGGAGACATGGAAGATTAAAGAGTCACCCATCCATTCTGTATTGAATGTCAACTTTGTCTCTAAGGTACCACAAGTACTCCTGTTCTTTTTTCATTGGGGAGGTGATCTTTAACCAGGACCAAAATGACTGCTAAATAGATGAAGAACACGGTTGGGGCAATAACGTATCCTTGCTTACCCCCAGTTTTGATGGCAAAAGGTTCCATCTCAAGGCCATTACAGAGAACCGTAACCGAGACTTTTCCTGGATTTGGCGGCCAATGAAGATCATGTCGGTTGTGCCACGGGATGATCTAAAAGTGCACTGAGATTCCAGCAATATTTCCTCACCAAGGAGAAGTAATCGGTTTAAGAGAATAGTAAAGTAAAACACAACTAATGACTAACTTACCAAAGAAGTGCATTCAAAGCAAAAAATTCTCTCACCACATGTCTCATTAGTCTTACCAGCTGACCTCCTTTCAGTCAGGATCTCTCCCTCAGTCCAATGCTGTTTCTTATGTTCTTTGGGTGTTGTTGATGTCGTGGGTAAAGAGACGAGGAGAAATGATTTGGGGTGCCTCCTCTCTCCATTTATAGCTCTCTCTTTTCTTCAAGAACCATCTCCAGCTGAGGTCCAGGAGACAAAGTCAAAGGGAACCCCCATCTGTTTCTTTGTCAATATGTAGATTTTAACCCACACCCTCTTTCCTGACAAAGAATGGCCACTTAATCGGGGGGTGGTCTACTGGATTTCATTGACACCTGGCAGAGGCACTGGCTGGCCTTTTGTCTCTGGGGCAACTAATTTCTGGCTGCTTCCCCAGACTTGGATCATGTCTAGTTATACCATACAGAGGAATCCTATAATTTTACAAGCAATGTTGCCACACAATTTACCAGGACAATAATGATCAACAAATTATGAGTTTTCAAATGATACCTCACAAGGCATACTTTGTACAAAATTTATCATAATCCTGTAAAAGGGGTGAATATAGGGGTATAGTCTGTCACAACCTCCCTGTCCATTCTCTCCATATCATTGGTTGGTTGACAATCTGTAAATCAGAATTACCGCACCCCCCTTCCCCCCCCTCCGATATTGGCTTTTTATATGGGGTCGGGGATGAAAATAGAATCTATTGGACACAACAATCCATATTCTCCTGGTTGCCATTAAATAGAAGATATTCTTTTCTCTGTAAGGTAGGATGAGTATCCTGAAGGCCCCAATATGGGGTGATCAGTTTCATTAACTTTCTTTCAATTCCCACCCATGAAGGGGTGTTATTGTTTATGTATTGGAATCACAGTGCGAGGCTGGGACATGATACAGACAACAGCATAGTTCTTTTAATAAGAAAGTGGAAGGCCATTGCAAAACAGAAGAACAGGAAACTAGTGATAACTTGAAGTATTTAGTGTTTATAGTAGATGTATTGTTTTCTATACAGTTAGGACAAGATTCTGTAATGCTTTGCTGTAGCTGTAGTCAAATGCAACTGTGCAGAGAGAAAAATAGCCACAAAATAAGAGATTATGGTGGCTAGTTCTGCATACAATAGGAAATTGGCACTTTCCTTGGTAGCAGAAAGAAGGGGGAAAAAAAAAAAAAAAAAAAAAAAAGGCATTTGTAGCCCTATCTGCACTTTCCCAACCATGGTCACAATTTGATTACTTATTTAAATTTAGGCACCTACTTCTTATCCACATTCACAGGATAATCTCGCAATTTATATGATCATGGGGAGCAACAACTCATCAACTAGCGACCATCCAACTATGTTGTTTTAAGACATAATCACCTATGCACATGTATACAATCAGAGAAAAAAATAGTGTGAAAAACATTGCTACAAAAAAAGTGAGGTACAAATGTACCCCAAATGTGTTGCACTGTTATCCTGCATTTTTACTAGTTCTATATACACATTTGCTTCTAATGAGTATCTTATCGTAATAGTTAGCATATGCTAATTGATAATGCATTGCAGTGACAGTGGGTGCTGCATATAGTCATTCTAAGGTAGAAGGTACTCGAGGAAGGTTGGTCCCTTCAAGTCCAGGCTTGTTAGATATATGCAACAGAGTACAGAGATGATGGCTCTCTCTGCCTGGCTTTTTGAGGGAATTTGTTTTTCCTAGGTTTTGAGCTCCAAACACTGCAGACTCGGGAGACTTTCGAGGAGATTCTGTGTTGTGCAATTCAAGATGGTGAACAAACGGGCACGATAGTCTGCTTCTGACCTTAAAAAAGTGGATTTGCAATCCTGAAAGTGAGTCGTGGTGTTATAATCATGTATTAGGTGATAGTGATTTGTGCCAGATCATGTTGAGAATTGCTCTGAGAATGAAGACCATGTTCCTGTTAATAGCTGGACGTTAAGGGTCTATTACAGGAGTGGGTGGGTGAGGTTCTGTGGTCTGCAATGTGCAGAAGGTCAGACTAGATGATCATGATGGTCCCTTCTGACCTTAAAGTCTATGAGTTGGAGATAACTTCATCAGTATTCTGCTTGCTGAAGATCTTCTCAGCAAAAATTGGAACAATCCAATAAAATAAGCCAGATATACCCAGTGAGATGCATCCACATCTCACAGAAAAAAAAAATAAACCCTCAGTGTTCAGGTTTTCTGGGTTACTCACCCTGGTTTCCTATTTGTCAAAGAAGGAAAAGTCTAAAAATGTTATCCATGATGCATCATGACACGATTGTGGAAGGAGACAAAAAGAAAGCCTACAGAATTCTCCACTACGATGACACTAAAAATGGTGTCAATAACTGGGGCCATCTTACAATAATGTACTCCAGCAGGTACCAGATAAATAGGTGGCCCATGGTTCCTTTCTTCAGCCTGCTTAATCTTGTTGGCATTGCAAGTTTCATCATTTGGGTCAGCAACAATCCTACTTAGCACCTCACTCAACCAAGACAAAGAGGGAGCTTGTTGCATGTAATCTAGGAGAACAACTCAGACACACATATAAAGAGAAGAATCCTTGGCACTCTTCATCTCACCATGCCCATCAAAGCAGCACTCTGATCCCTGGCTACTGCCCAAACCAGTCTCCATGGGATCACTTAGCAGACTCTGCAGTGGTTACTGCCACATTTGCCCAAAGCAGTTGACCTGAATTGCCATAAACAATATGAAGAACACAGTGAATTTGTATGTGCTGATAAGTCCACATTGATGCTGATGTGTCAAAATTGCATATAGGCTCACACTGAATGAGACTCCTGCTACATCTTTCAATTTGCTAGTTAAATAAAGGGTGGTTGTTTTTCTACCTAAGATATTAACGAGTTGTACTTAGTTTCAGAATGCATTTGGGGGACAAAAATCCCCCATACCTCAGTAATGTAACTTTTTTCATGAGACTGGATGAAGGCTAAGTGGTCTGATTTTCAGAAGCTTTTCATCTTTTCTCATAAGCCATTTCTTCTACCAGCCTCTTCATATTTATTTATTTGGTTCTTCTGAGTTTCATTCAGTCTGCAAACATTTTTCTGGTACTGAGATCGGTCAAAATGATTACAGAATGTTAGGTGTGAAGCCAGAATATGTTGGACTGTAATCCTCCAAAGTCCCTGGTGATGTCTCTGTACGACACCACATTTTTGCTTGATTTATATAAAACAGTTTGAAAACTTGAATGTCCACTGAAACATGGAAATTTTACATAAAGCACCAAAGAAAATATTTAAAATCTACATACTATAACAATGAAATGGAGTACTTCATAATATTTTAAAACGATACAAGAATTTAAACATGAACATTGGTAACATTGGGTTTGAAACAGATCAGAACATCCATGAGGGTAATACATGAATAACATTCTAGGGGCAACTATGCTGCAAACTCTGGATTGGGAAATCCTGAATAATTGAAAAGAAAAAGAGAAGCTCTACAGCTCTTAGGCTCAGCAGCCCAAACACCATAGAAATATCAGTAGAATTTACATGGTGAATTACTGATACTTAACATCTTTGACAGGATTTACAATCTTTGATATTTGCTGTGCCTATGCCAACAGCACACTCATAGGTATTCTCAGGAAAGTCTACTGGTATGACTAGAAAAGTACAAGCCATGCATTTTTCTTGTGCTATAGAAAATTTAAGCAATATAGCAACACGTTTGCTTCAGAAAATCCCGGTAAAAGTATACGCTAAGAGGCATAATGTATGTGTCTCTCTCTTCATGTGTCATTAATGTGTTATGAAAGAAACAAGAGCTGTTTGCTAGAGCTGGTAGAAAAATGCTGAAATTTTGCAAAAAATATTTTTTCTTTCTTTTGACAGCTAAGAGTGGTCAACATTTCTCAAAAATGTCAAATTTCAAGAAAAGAAAATTGAGAAAAATGGTTTGCATTTTCAACCAGCTTTACTGTTCACAAACTGTAGAGATCAAAGTGTATCCTCATTTGTCAACCTTTGCATAGCCCTCACCCTTCTACTCTGCCTGCTCCTTACCTTGTCATACAATCGCTTCCATGCCTTTTCTTCCATCTGTCCTTGTATGTTTGGTATGACCCTCAGCACCATCCCTATCTTGTCCATGTTTAGGTTCCTCTTAAAGCCTCAGTTTTGCTATGCTTCTTACAATGAACTTCTTACAATGAACTGACTTTCCTTATGTTGCCTACTGTTGTTCCCCTTTCTCTAGCCTCTGTCTGTCCTTAGCTTGTGAATTTATCCCTTTTGGGTGTTTGGAAAGTACCTAGAAGATAGTGAGTGCTATCATAAACAAACAGAAACAACAACTGCATGAAAAGTACTAAAAATCATGAAATGCCAGAGTGAAGGTTGTCTGCAGAATCTCAATGCTCTACTGTAGTTTTTTTATGCAGTGATATAGTCTTCAACTACATAATCACATGTTAATTACCCGCACCGTATCCCTGCCTCATTTACCACTTAAATTGGATATGTTTTTTCCATCTTGTTTATCATGTGGCCACCCTAATTGATTGCATATGCCTGTAACAAAATCTACCACAGCCACATGAAACCACCTCAGAGTTAAAATGTGAGCTGTTCAACACACGCATTTTAAGGCTAGAAATTACAAAGGCCACATTTAACTGCTAATAGTCTCTTGATAACTTTAACAGCTATAAAATATATGATTATACAGCCTAGGCTTAAGGTAATTCTCTAGAATTATTATGTATTCCATTTAATTAATGAGTTGTTACTCTTTTTGATGGTTGTTTTTTCCCCTACTAAAGTCACTGACGTCACTACCCTGATTTTTTGTAAATTTCAATTCTATTGAATGTATACAAAGATGAATATACATACCTAATCTATGGCCCTGCCTACAATAGAGAAATTTACACTGGCACAACTACATTGATAAAAGTAAAATAAATTAAATGCTTATGTGACTTACTGGCTTTTGAATATTTTAACCCATAGTCACTCCAATGCAAACCCCTTGTGTAGAGACACTGAACTGATGTATAAATAGGTGTCGTGGCTTTCAGTGTTCCTCCCCATCAGCACCAGAGGGAGGCCATTCTGCCTCGCTATGTCACCTAGCAGCTGAGAGCTAACCAACAGGGGATTAGCAAGGTAAATCAGTAAAGAGTCTAAAGGCCTGGCGCCTTGGGACAGGGCAACTGGAAGTCTTTAGCCAGCTCCCTGGCTGGGCCAGACACCCACCACAGTCAGGCTCAAGCCCTCTGGGCAGGGCAGAGCAACAGCAGTCTGTAGCCAGCCCTCTGGTTGGGGCAGGCAGCATCCAGACACAGGCCATCTGGCTTACAGTGGCTAGGCTGCCACCCCAAGGGTGGGGTTGGTGACAGGATAGGGGAACCTGGGACCAGTCTACTTCACCATGTCCCAGCCCAGGGCCCTACTAGTGGTGTGGAATCCCACCACTGGGTCAGCAGGGATCCTGCTGAAACATGCTGACTGTGGTTTCAACAACACAACCAGACTGAATATCTGGTTTCCCTGAGCCACTTCCTACCCTTACCTGTTCATAGGGCTTCGTCATTCATGGGACCTCAGGCTCCTCAGAGTACTCAGCAGTCAGTTCCAGCAGCTCCTTGGAGTAGTTGCCTGGTGGCAGCTCCTCAAAGTATTCCTCCAGAGGCAAGGGTTGGGTATGGCTCAGTCCCTGGTTCAGAGGCCGGCAGCAGCATGCAGCACCTTCTCTTGCACTCCATCAACTGAGCAGGAGGCCCGGTCTCTTCTACTTCCTGTTCCGCCCCTCTGCTTCCAGAGCAAGGGACAGTCCTGGCCTTGCTCCACCCACCCGGGGGCATGGAGCGATTCCTCCCCGTCAGCGTCAGAGGGAGGCTACTCCACCTCACTACAATACGGTTTATACTTGTAGAATTAATCCAGTAAATTAATGATGTAAACTGCACCACAGTGGGCTGTAGTCCACGAAAGCTTATGCTCTAATAAATTTGTTAGTCTCTAAGGTGCCACAAGTACTCCTGTTCTTTTTTCCATTTTCCATTGGTACATTTGGGTGACATAGTTAAAGTAGTGCAGATTTCTCTAATGTAGATAGGGTATACATCTATATACAACTTCCTTGCCAATAATTGTTAGCTTTGAGTTAATGTCACCAGAGGGTATCACACCAATGAAAACTGTAAACAAGGAAATAACCAATCAAGTCATTCAACACCTCATCTATAGTTCATTCATCTGATGACATTGAATAATCTGCATCAGATTTCCTTAAACTAGTAATAATTTGAATCTCACTTGAGGCTACTTCTCCTATGCATCCCCCTTGCTACAGTGTTTTCTCACTTCCTCAGCACTGACATCTGTCTACTGCTCGCAGGAGATCTCTTATTCTCAGCAAAATCCAGATCCTTAAATGATATTTTTAAAAGCCTTCAGGAAAAGCAATTTTGCAATTTGAGACTGAGACTTGGATAGGCTCTCATTCACAGAAAGCCACGATGCCAGTATATTATAAAGTGGGTGAAAATGCTTCTGTATGCATAGCAAGCCATTTATTGATCTTAAACTAGCCTTTATAAGTAATTCATGATGTCTGACTTACACTATACATAACATTGAGTAATTCATGAGGCCAAATTTCTTATTGCATCTGACATCTTTAAAACTGACTCTATCCCAATTGCCTCTCTTTTTAAATAGCTGTTACAAGTTATTTCATAAGATCAGACATTTGATCTTTAGTTTTCATTCATTTATATCCATTATAAAGGATGTGTGAAGAATTGTTTTTACAAAAAGATGACACTATCTTCCAAATCTACCTCATGCCAGTTGTTTTAAAAGAGAGATTAATAGTAGATACATTTTACTGCAACAATGTTTCTTGACCGTTTCTCATAATGACCCAAACACTAAGAGTTTTCCCAAACTAAAAAGCTTAATTAAAAAAAAAAAAAAAAAAAAACAGGCTAGGTTGCAAAGTCACAACAATGTAGTTGTTACCTATCACCTCACATGTATACCAATATTTACGTAACAAAACCCAAATACTTTTGAGCAAGGTAATAAATAGTTACGGACAATAAAACAAACACATTATTCCAATCAAGTATAAAGAAATGCACATTGCAACCTCTGTATTGAACATTTTCATATTCCTAGTTTTTACTGGCTTGGGAGATATTTACTACACATGGGACAGAGTTAAGATTTCTGTCAGCTGTACACTTGTATACAAGAGGGAATAACAGCAGGCATGCAGCAGCTGTGTAGTCCGGAGAAGGAGAGTAATAGCAAGCATGCAGGATTGTGTGCTCTAGAAAAGGGCATGGATAGGGGGCATGAAGAGGCTGACTACTCGGGAGGCAATATACCTTCTGGTGCTTTCCCTCTGGAGCAATATGGGATGCATCTCTGATGTTTTGTGAATCATCCAGACCAGTAAGGGGTTCTGTCACGGCCCTGCCCTGTAACTTGGGGGTGCCTTAATGCTATGCTGCTATGGCTCAGATCACTGACGCCAGTAGCCTGCCATCAAGCACAAGGCCTCACCCTGCTTTCCACCAGCCTAGTTACTCCTTGTAGGTTGGCACCAGCATCCCTTCCAGTCCCGAGTCTCCCCTAATCCACCCTCCCTGCATTATTAGCTATGAGACACTTAGACTTTTCAACTCTGGTTCATCATTCTCAAAAGCATGAAACCAACCCCTCAGTTATCAGTTTACTCTAGGCATACACCCGCCACACAGTTGGCACAACAGAGACCAGCTTGGGGTAAAAAATAAGTAAAAGGTTTATTTAATAGAAAAACCACAGATTCAAGGATGAAATAGTAAGGGAAAGCAAATATATACAAGTTACACAAAATAAAGATGCAACTTCAGGCTTTCCAGTTCTGTATTACAATAAGTAATTTGTATTAGAAAAGGGATTTTATGTAAGTGACCATTTCTCAGCATCGCCCCCCAGCCAAATGGAGGTGGTGCATAACATTCACAGACAGGCTTTTACACTCTCAAGTCCTAGATGCCAAATCTTCCTTCTAAAAGAGGTGTGTGTGTGTGTGTGTGTGTGTGTGTGTGTGTGTGTGATTAATAGTTATTCAGAGCTTGGAAATCCCCTCTTAACCCAGGAGGATGTCTCAATGTCTTTCAGTTAATTCTAAAATGGCCCATCATCATCTCTTCTTGGCTGGACAATGGGTCGCTACTTGGAGCAGGTTTCCTGTAAACCTCTGTCTTGGCAGGTGCCCTTCCCTGCTGTGAAATTGTAGTGTGGGTTATGAGCAGTTTTCAATATAAATGAATCTATGCATTTACAACCAATCTGTATTCTTGTGTTATAATGACCATCAAGTTCAGAAAATTACTAGATTTCATAAAAGACCTTACTCAATACACTTCTAGTTTTATAGAATAATAATACAGTGTGCAATCAGTTGGTTTAAGTGCTCATATGGGGGGTTTAAACCTTCCATTCTCCCCTTGGGGTGTTTGGACCCTGATTGTCACAATACTTTGCTATGGCTTGTGTGCAGTTTGCCCGATCTAGACATGTTCCCCTTACCCCACCACATTTGTTTAGAAATTGGTCCAAAACTGGACAACTCCCCCACCAAATCTTTGGGAAAGTTCAGATTCTGATCTCAATCCATTTCTGCACTTTGCGGTTTAGGGCCATCTCTCCCTTCTATTTTCTTTTCCGGTGGCAACATATCAACTCAATGAGGCTGAATATGTTTATTAAACTTAATCATGTGGAAGATATTTCTCACATTATATATGGGACATCATTTTTCAATGGCTAATTCAAAACAGACTATGTTTCTGAGAACTCCCACTGAGTTTCTGGGAACTGTGTGACATAATAGTAGTTTTTTTCCCTGAATAGGAGCCCACATCTTAATGGAGCTATACTTTAGTTCACTCACCCCATCTCAGCAGGAGTTCCTGGAAAATAAAGCAAAAAAGAACAGGTTACACAGGACATGATTACATTTAGAAAAATATTGTAATCCTGCCTGTGTATTAGTAAATAATACCAATGCAGTACTATAGCACATTATTAGTAGTAGTAAAGAATACACTGCAGTACTGTAGCACACTATATCAGCAAAACCTACATACTGAGAGATGATCATTTGCTTGGTGAATTGTTGGGATTCTCTTCCTCCAAGATTTTTTCTCATTAATTACAAATAGTTTTGTTATTTCAAGAGTTTCTTTAATGCTAAGATTGATATGCTAGATAGATAATGATAAAGGTTTGAATTGTAGCTCCAGTAGTGTCTTGCAAAGGCAGGTTAAGAAACCTAGATGGTCAATCTCCAAATCATGTAGAAAGATCCCTCTGGAGTTAGAAGCATTGGCAAATGAGCTATTCCCTTCTTCTATGACTGGAATTTTTTGAATTGGGAATGAGACATCCTGAGAGAGAACATCACAAAATCTGTGAGTAATGGATTCTATGTCATGAAGGCCACGTAAAGATTTCAGTGAAGATTAAGTCTTGGAGCAGGGTGGGGTGAGGGGATTAGGGAAGTGCTACTCAGACATTTTAGGTGGGGGAAGCAAGGCTTTCACAGCTTCAAAGAGTGGCTAGAGAAGAGGCTGGAAAAATAGCACAAAACTTGAGACTGAAGATAGCAAGTCATGAATGAATTTGGTTCCCGAGATTGCCCTTTAACATCTTGTTTAAAAGTCATTCATTGGTTTGTTGGTTGTGGGGGTTTTTTTTGTGTGTGTGTCTTCCCCTCCTCCCCCAGTAATTTCATTCACTGATAAATCAATACACAAGTAAGCCATTTGCTGAATCAGGTTTGTGCTGACAGAAAAGCCAGAATGATCCACAGATCAGACTACTATTTAAAGAATGAAGTCTGATACACACAAAAAACTGTTAAGTTGGTTGTTTCAGGAATCTCTTCTTCAGCTGCTGGCTCCTGACATTCAGCTAAAGAAAGCTATCAGACAAGTATCAGCTGTAATGCTTCCAATCCCCTTTCTTTCTAGTTTATTTCTGCTTCATATTAAAATTGCCAACAGTCACTTTTGAAAATTATATTATTTTAGGGTTTTGTAGAGCACAACACCAATCACAGCTGGAATGTTTGACTTGATCCCTGGGCCACTGTAAACACACATCCTCACCTATAGGGCTCCCTCACTTACCCAGACATGCCATTGCAAGGAACTTGAACTTTTATAGCCTTCTGGTGGCCATTTTCTCAGCCACAGTGACCAATCCCAGGCTCTTCTCCAGACTCTCTTACTGGATCTTTTGTGCCTCAGTTCTGTGGCACAATCACACAACAGTTCAGTCTCCTTCCAGGGTAAGTAAAGGTCCAACTCAAAATCCAAATCAAATACCTAAACTAATAGTCCTGCCCTATTGAGGCTCCACTAAAGTCCCCCATTTCTTGGCCCCATCTCCTGGCTCCTGCAGAACTTCTCTTACCTTGCTTCTTCTCCAGCACTATTCCCCTACTGCCTTCCTTCCCCTGGGATTCCAAGAGCTTTCCTGAGGAATCTCCCTACTACAGACCTTCTTTTATAACACCTCTACCTCTCCTGGGCTTCTCTCCTGGTCCCTTATCCTCATAGACCCTAGCCTAGACATCCCCCATAGGGTCTTCCCAAAAGGCAACTCCCCTTGTTCCTCCCCCAGCTACTGACTTCCCAGTTCTATTTAAGCAGAGGTCTCCCTGCTTCACCATCACAGCTGGGATCAGTCTTTCTAACTGGTGACCCCAGCTGGATGTAATAGGGCTTAATTAGCCCTTATGTTGCCAGCTTATCGGTGAGGCTGTGAGATAGCTAAAAAGTCATGAGTAAGGCTGAGCCCAGGTTGCCTCAAAGGACCAGCCAGCCTGTGACAGTCATATTCAGGCCTACTTCAGTTCTAATAAAGTCAGTGGAGTTAAGAGCTACTCTGGATTAATTAGATTTTTATAAAACCCTATGTTTTTACCATTCGCTACAATCTACTTGATCACTGAAACAGTTCTGCATTCTGTTGTAATCTGGTCATATCCTTCCCTTTCCCAACTTTCATTGGGTCTGATTGGGTGGCACTATTTTGGGGTAGATACACCTGTCCCATGCTGTATTTAGTGAAGGTTGCCACAGAGCAGTATAATTTCACTGGTAAAAATGTATCTCAATTTAGCCATTTTTTACTAGTTCAATATGCCCTGAAGTCCTTGCTTTTTACCACATTTGTTAGTGACCACAAATTAGAAACTGAAAACACAGAGTAATTTAATACTTGTCATGAATTTTCCTGGGAGAGATCTTGAAGAGTGTTGATCCAGAAGTAATTAATTTATCTTGGAAATAATGACTAATTGCTATAATAAACTATGCTAATCTTTCAACAATAATGAATATCACTACAGTGCATCCCTGGAAAATACTAACTCTGAAGCCTCACCAGTTCAAATTAAATCATCATCCAACATAATGACAGCACACTAGAGATCAAATTCTGTGCAGGTGGGTCCAGAAGCACTTCCACTATAGCAGAGCTGCCATGATTCTTCTGCATGGTTGGTTTGCTTGCTGATAACAGTGCCTCTTTGCTATAAAAACTGTGTTTAAAAAGTACAGAATTATCCATGCAGAAGAACAAAGATTAGGAGGGAACATAGATATTTTAAAAATAAAATAAATTGGCAAATGCCTCTAAAAATAGAAAAATTCCTGAAATCTATAAATAGGGTCCTACCAAACTCATCATCCATTTTAGTCAGTTTCACAGCCATAGGATTTTTAAAATTGTAAATTTCACATTTTCAGATATTTAAATCTGAAATTTCACAATGTTGTAACTGTGGGGGTCCTGACCCAAAAAGAGGCCATAGGGGGATTGCAAGGCTATCGTGGGGAGTGTTGCAGTATTACCACCCTTACTTCTGCACTGCTGGTGGCGGTGCTGCCTTCAGAGCTGGGCTCCCAGCCAGGAGCCACAGAGCTACCTGCAGCCAGGGAGGTTCCTGGGGATGGGTCTGACTCAGCCCCAGGAGCAGCCCCCCTGCAGGGGCAGAGGAAGTCTCGTCCCTCCTCAGCCCAGCTGGGACTAGAATCTGGAAAACGGTGCAGTAAGAGCCCCCAGCACTGCCCCTCCCCTACACCAGACAGATTTCATGGGGGAGTTCAGATTTCACAGTCCGTGATGCATTTTCATGGCCATGAATTTCATAGGGCTCTCCCTATAAACCAGCTCAACACCCAATGCCCACACAACCCCACCAAAATTAAATTGTCCTAAAATGAAATAAGGAAAACAAAAGCAGATGTTTTCAGTTCCTGCAGGAAAAAGAAAACCCTGAAGTCTCCAGCATACTCATACATACATTAAATCCATCTCTCTCATTCAGTAACACTCACCTATTGTGGGACAAATTCTGGGCCTCATTTCTGTGACAGCATAGGGACTTGCAAGCCCCTTGCAGCAATATAAACCTCCCTCACAGCAGGTCACCTGACAACAATCAGTCCCAGGGCACAAAGGAGGAAGAAGACTTCTAGAAGGGTGTGGGGAGATATCATGCAAATAAGGTCTCCGCTGAGTTGTCTTCTGCAGATACTCATCCCTCTCTCACACCCCATTTAAGACCCATGAGAGTTACTGAAGCTCCTGCAAGACAGAAAGGCAGGGATTAGAGTGTGGTCTCCCTGTAGGATGTGTGTGGTAGAGGCCCTCTCTCTTTTCCCCCAATTTCTCAAAAGGGTGTATTTCTTTGGCTCAGTGGCCCAAGGTTCCAGCGGATAGTTCTACAATGGAGCTGTCAAGCCAGGAGCAGGCTCGGGCACAGTGGCCTGTCCTATTCTTGCCACTCAGATTGTAAAACAGAGGATGCATGTGCCCTCTCATTGAGCTAAACCTGTAGAGGTTCTCCACCATTAATTTTAATGTTGCCCCACTCATTTTCCTTTATGTCCATACTATGGAGACTCCTTTCTTACATATGCACAAGCAAATCAAAATGATCTCCATGCCCACAGGATGCAGGAATTACCCTTTGTGTCAGGTAAGAAAAAATGTGAAGTAGATTCACTGCTAAGTGGTGCAATATCAAGTATGCTTCTGACACTACATTAAGAAAATGTGACAAAAGTTCTGGCCCACGTACTTTTACTGTGCACATTAGGCAGATTTACTCAGCCTTTGATACTGGGTGAGCTAATCAGCAAGAAATACATATCATCCCAGTTCCTGGACACAATCGTGTTGTATTGCACATTGCAATATTTTTACTCAAACTGTTCTGTAATTATATAATTAGTATAAATAAGTGGCATGTTCTGTCCATCATCATAACTTATGGAAAAATATTGAGTTCTGTTGATAGGATCTGGGATGATGGAATACTTTGTTATGATGTGCTATTCATTATGGTCATAGTAAAAATAAAAGAAAAAACTTCAATCAAATTTTGAAAACAATAATAAAATAATTTATAAGAATCAGGGTCAAGATTTTCAAAAGTGGGTGCCTAAAATTAGGTTCTAATTTTATTTTTAGACACATAAATAAGTGGCCTGATTTTCAAAGTGGCTGAGCTCCCAGTAGCACCTGTTGAATTTAATGGGGGTAGATGAGAGTTCAGCAGCTTTGAAAAATCAGGCCACTTATTTATGTGCCTAAACATGAAATTGAGAAGCTAACTTTAGACTTTTACAAATATTGGCCCAGATTTATAATCCAGCTAAGTGCAAGAAAAATTGAGAAAAAAATCTGCCATGTTATCCTTATATTCTTTACTTTCATCAGATGTTTTGCATATGTCCAGCAGGGATAAGCACTTTAATCTGAATTCTAGTCTGAGGATTCCTCTATTCAAGTGACATTAGAAACCCTAAATCCAAATATCGCCCTATTAGAAGTTCAGCCTATATTTGCTCCTCTTAACATGACTTTCCCTAAGAACTGGTCTCTTTTAGCTGAATAGCTGGAATCAATTCACATCAAAATATTCTGCTCCCTCAGCATTATTGATATATAGGCTGTTTAAAAAAAAAATTCTTCAGTTTGCACCTCCACAGAGTCCAGGTAGTACACACCTAGTCTGATGCTGCAATAAAATGGCATGGGTGACACAGCAAGGGAGAAGCAGTTGTGAAAAGTTAGCCAGCCTTACTTAACCAAATGTGCTACAAAATCCAAGACATCTGTTGTGGAACTCATACCAATGCTCTTACTTGCTACTAAGTAAATAGTAAGAAAGTTGGCCTCACTTAGTTCAGTTGGGAATGCAGATGAGGTAGCAGGGCAGGTACTCAACAAGTCTTACAACATGCATAATGAAGACGTTAGGGCTCATTCAGCGGTAAGTTAGAGGAAAAATGCAGTGACTAGGAGCAGCTGGCACAGATATAGCGCCAAAAAACATTTTCACCTTTACTAACCTGCAGATGAGCCCTCCTGTCCTCCATATACACGTGTCCATGTCACATGATTGGACAAGACTAAGTGTGCTTGCCACACCCTCGATACTCACAAAGCCCCATAGTCACCAACTTCCTGTCTTTCCCAATCACATTCTGCAATTT
The DNA here is from genome assembly GCF_013100865.1 of Trachemys scripta elegans. Classification (NCBI taxonomy): domain Eukaryota; kingdom Metazoa; phylum Chordata; order Testudines; family Emydidae; genus Trachemys; species Trachemys scripta. The sequence goes on from NC_048303.1 coordinate 72,535,662, forward strand.
CTGTGCAGTTGTTTGCTGTGAACCAATTCACACGGAAAGTGTTACGTTGTGAACATAAGTTATGCTGGTGGTGTCCATTTTAGGCCTGACTCCTAGCATCTCTACAGAGTCTAAACAGGTCTTTTTGGAAAGTGCGGATTCCCTTTTTTACTTCCACTGCTGCTCTGGCTGCCATATATACTGATTGATTCTTATGGTCATCAACACACACAATTACTTTTGGGACACTGATCAATAGTAATCATATGTAGGGAACAGGTTTGTTCCCCAGCCTCCTGGCACACAGGCTAGTTCAAAGGTCTGAGTACATCATTCACATCTAGGACTCAATTTGCACACACAACTGTTATGATGACAAAGTGCTGGAATGAATAGTGACAACATTAGTAGTAACATTCAATAAATGAATCTGGCAAACAGATTTTATACCTCTCAGCAATCCACCTGGCTTGGACAGTATTTCTACAGTTACTCCCTCTTTCCATCCTGCCCCCCCCCTACACTTATGCACATTTGCTACCAGCCTGGCAGATTCGCACTCTAGTTCCCCCACCAAGAATATTGGAGTGGAAAAGGCAGCCATAGGCAGTAAAGCATGTAGAGAGTGAAGCATGTTATGGACAGCACTGAATAATTTCTTGGTGGGAAGGAAGGATTGGATTGTGTACTGCCTGGATGAATAGCCTCAAGAGGTGCTGTCACAGCCCTGGGAACTGCTCCCTAGAGCTGGCAGGAGCCAAAGCTAAAGGGGAAAAGAAGGGCTGTTTTGCCCATGTATCACAATATTAGAGTCATCCCCAAAATGTTCACAAACCATAAGAGGAATACAATTGATGGGGGTAAAACTTGGAAAACTGAGTCAAGCTTACACTATTTTTGCCTTTATTTATACAGTTTGAGACAGAATTATTGTCACTTATAGTGTCTGGACATACATTTATTCCAGACAAATAACAGACAAGATGGAACTGATAAATGGGACCAAGTTATCACATTCCAGGGCTCCAGAAGTCTTTCCACCTTCCAGAATAGTTCTTGCCTTCTCTGATATCCTGGTCTGGTCCTTCAGTCTTTGTTTTTTTCCAGTTTGGGCCCATGTTCACTTAGGTCTTTTACACATTTTATATTAGAGATTACTTAATCTTTATCCGGTTAGCTTTTAATATACCAGCTCTATGGGTTTCATATATTACACAAATGCAAGATTCAGTTACGCAATTTCTGCATTTTTTTCTGCTTGTTTTGCTGTTTCAGTGTCATGTTTTTCTGTCACATTGTCCTGGATCTTCCCAGAAAAGGTGGTTCTTGTTTTTTAAAATCTCTTACTTGTATCTTCCAATACGACATGTTACCTTTGTTTTGTCAGCAACAACATTTTAAGATGATTAGCAATTCTATGTAAAAGAAGAATTGGCAAATCCATACTCACGCCAGCAAGGCCTTTGTCTAAGTGTCAAGTATCAGAGGGGTAGCCATGTTAGTCTGGATCTGTAAAAAGCATGGGTCTGACGAAGTGGGTATTCACCCATGAAAGCTTATGCTCCAATACGTCTGTTAGGTGTCACAGGACTCTTGGTCATCTGTACTCATTCACTATCGATAATTACAAATAATTAAAAATATAACTATCAAAGCCCTTAATCTTACCATTAATAATAGTCATTTTATATTTCAATCTTATAAATCAGTATATGTACGTTATCCTGTGCTACCCTTTTAAAATGGGGGTGGTGAGAATTATGGAAAACATGGTGGTTCTTTAATATTGATATTATCTTCTTATCTTATCTTCTTTAAAGATGCATTTTTCATTCAAATTCCAGTTTTGTTCATCAATCATTACAAAGAAACTTTATTAGAAATTTTCCAGTGAATGCATTTTGAAGGATGTCTCAATTTAGAACCTTGATATTTAATTGCTTTTCAAAAGGTACCCCACCACAATATTACATCCTAGTATTTGGGCAATAGAACAAAGTGTTATAGCAGGACAAGGATGTGGTCAGCATGTGCTAGGTGCAGAAATTTCAATGCATTTCAGCTATTCAGTGTGGTTTCTTTGTATACTTTGTGCCCTTCAGAAATACACATGCCTTGAACTATATGCTGAAAAGCACGTTGAAAGATGGGGAAAGACTGCAGGCAAAATCCTGATCCCACTGAAATTAATGGTAAAACACCCATTGACTTCAATAGGGCCAGGATTTCCCCATACTCCTTTTTTGTTTCGTTTTACACAGAGCAAAGACTCCCTACTATTTTATACCTTTGAAAATGCAGATTTCAATCCTAACCACATTGTTACAGATCTGTAGATAGAGCTAGAGTGTGCCCTGCCTCTGAGCGGGGGCACAAAAGGAGAGCGAGCGAGAGAGGAAAAGATGCTGCTGCCACTGGCCCCCATTCAGGAGCCCAACAATCACCACAGACCTTATGGTCTCCTGAACACAAATACTGAGAGAAGCTAGCAACTCCAACAGGGCAAGGATTAATGGGGACAAGACAGTGCTCTTCAGTGGAGTAGAGCAGTGCCTGTGTTCCCTGTGGGTACTGGAAAGGTCTATGTAGGATGTCTAGGGGAGATGGAACAGCTTCAATATGAGAGGTTAAAAAAGACTGGGACTGTTCAGTTTGAAAAAGATATGACTGGGGGGGAGACATGATAGAGATCTATAAAATCATGAATGGTGTGGAGAAAGTGAAGTGTTGTTTACCCCTTTACACAACACAAGAACCAGGGGTCAACCAATTAAATGAATAGGCAGTAGGGTTAAAATAAACACAAAGAAGTATTGCCTCACACAGTGTGCCATCAGCCTATGGAACTGTTGGCCTTCATAATATCCCTAGGCAACAGGTATAACTGGCTTAAAAAAAGAATTAGAGGACAGGTCCATCAGTGGCTATTAGCCAAGATGGTTAGGGACTCAACCCCATGCTCTGGGTGTCCTAAATCTCTGACTGCTAGAAGCGGGGACTGGATGACAGGGGATAGATCATTCAATAAATTATTCTATTCACTCTGTCAGAATCATCTGGTACTTTGCCACTGTCAAAAGACAGGATCCAAGGCTAGAGGGACCATTGGTCTGACCCAGTTTCTTATGTTCTTATCCCTCCAGTGTGGCTCATCACTACCTCTGACAGAGAGCAGTGCTCATAAAGGACAATCTAGCACTAAATGTGACAACTGAGCAATTGTTTCTATCAGAATAAAATAACTGCTATTAATTTTACCACAGTTGAGGCCTCTGTTATCTAGTGTTTAGGCAGTTGCAGACGTAAGATCTATTTTTCTTGGGTGGCCTTGTATGCAAACTTTATCACATGTACAAGAATCAGCTTTCATTCATGTGTATTTGACATTCTTGTAATCTTTAATGGTGCAAGGGCGCTGGCAGTAAAATAAAATAAAACAATAATAATAAAAAATCAAGGTAGGTAGACTGAGTGCTTTTCAAGCTTCCTGAGGCTTGTTTGCTGGGATTTATGACTGCTAATTAGTCCTCCTCAGCTTTGATTTTAAACTTATTTTTATACTCAAGTGCTTTGAGGTGTCATTTCTCATTGGAAGCTGTCTGTATTGTGGAGAAAGAGAATGTTTAAAAGTCTATCAGAAACGTAGGCTGCTGTCACAAGTGCCACTGCAATATTTCATTTTTATTTCTATCCAGACCAGTTCATACAGGTATCTCAATGACTCCTAAGTCAATGATTTTATCTTGTGAATGATATGTACATATATATTTTTAAGCAAAAATGTCATGGTGTTCAAGCAGTCCAAGTTTTATTACTGTGGAAAAAACTTTTTTCCTTTAACAGGGATATGTTAGATTATAGGAGCCACCCACTGGGAATCTGACAACTTGTGTTGTATGGGACACATCAAGATGCAGTGTACATTTGTCATGAAGTTCTGCCTAAAAAAAGAAACAGCATGCTGCCATGAAAATTCACAATTTAAACACTGCAGGATATTCATAAATAATAATGTGACAGCATATACAAATGGGGAATAAGTAAATTCTACCTAAGAGTTATGGGAAAAGAATGCCACTTATATGAAAACAGAATAAACGCTTGACCCACTGTATGGATAATATAGGTTTGTGAGTGCAGGTTTTGAGGGGTGTGGGCTAGGCCCAGAGATCTGCTGCTCTGTGGTTCTTTCAGTCCCAGGCCCCATAGCAGGGATATATAAAGGTCCATGAAAGCCCTAGGCATCACTTAATTTCCAGTGAAACCCTTAACTCAAGGCTTAAGCAAAGCAATCATTGAGGGTATGTCTACATGGGGATAAAAAAAAAAACCCACAGCTGTCTCAGGTCAGCTGACTTGGCTTGCAGGGCCTGGGCTGTGGGGCTGAAACATTGCTGTGTAGATAGACTTCATGCTCTCAGCAATTTTTCAGCTCCAGAGCCCAAGCCATGCAAGCTCAAGTCCGCAGACTCAGGCCAGCTCAGCTGCAGGGCTTTTATCCCCAGGTAGATATTCTCAGTGTGACTACAGGCTACATTTACTGTGATAAATTTCACCCTGAATATAACAAGCTGCCTTAGTAGCTGTGATTCCCAATATCAAGATATAGGTCCAAGTTTTCAAACCTGGCCTCTGAATTTACAAGTGGAATTTTTTGCATGTTAGTTTTGGGGTGCACAATTTTATGCATGTAATTTGTGTGCCCCAATACATGAAAATTTGCAAATAAATGCATTTTGCAGCTGTAAGTTTGGTAGTTAGCTGCTATCAGTCTCAGTTTGGGTTGTGCAAACTGGGTTGGTCAAGAGTTAGCAGCAGGTTGAGGTCCCTTTAAATGAGACAAAAACCCAGCAATGGTTGTAGGAGGAGAAGGGGACAAACAGAATGACAAGGCAGGCCTTACTGGAGAAGTAGAGAGGAGGAGCGGGGATGTGGTTGTTTACAGGGATCAGGGCCGGCTCCAGGAACCAGCTAAGCAAGCAGGTGCATGGGGCGGCCAAGCGGAAGGGGCGGCACGTCGGGTTCTTCGGCGGCAATTCGGTGGAGGAACCCTGTCCCTCTCGGAGGGAAGGACCTGCCGCTGAATTGCCGCCGAAGAAGAAGAAAGTGACGCGGTGGAGCTGCTGCCGATCGCGGCTTTTTTTTTTTTTTTTTTTTTTTTTTCCCCGCCACTTGTGGCAGCAAAAACCCTGGAGCCTGCCCTGACAGGGATAAATAGGAAGGAGCAGAGTTAGGTTAGGACGTACCAAAAGGCTGTTGTAAATTTAGCTATTGCAGGTGGTGAATATCATTGAATGGTATTCCTTTCATGAAGAACATTAGAACAGGTGTAAATCACTGGTCAGGGTGTGCTATCAGTCTGATTCACAGAAGAGGAAAGTCCATTACGATCGCCAGTCAGAGAGCCATATGTAAGCCACTGGTCAGTGTATGCTGTGCATCCTCTTTGTGCCTGATCCACAGAGCAGGAGAGTCTGTTATAGCTTACAGCTGTTAACTCTCTCCAATTTAAGACGTTGTAGTGCATTCTTTTAACTCCAGAGGTCCCTGATTCAGCCCTCAGTATTGGTTAAGATGGCAACAGTCACAAAGGCACAGTTCTGGTCCTAAAATTACCTAGCACATTTAGTCCATTTTCCAGTTGTCAATTCCTTCCAAGAAAATGGAATTATTCACAAGAACATTTGGCAGTAGATGAAGCAAGGAGCTTTAACTTGAAAAAGTTCTAATTTTCCCAGCAGAGAACACATGTATTAAAAAGATCATACCAACACGAGATACACCAAGCCCAATGTGCAATCCAAGCAGCTATCTTTGTTGTTCTTTAGAGATCATGCATTCCAAGTATTGCATAGTAACAAGCCTATATGATTAACTGATACTAATATTTAAAAAATAAAGGAGATGGCTAGTATTGAATATTTTATAAGGCCATATAAGACTGAGGTCTGCTTTTCCTTTATTTTATAACTGTTGTTTATTTTGGCAGGAGTTGGGAAGAACCAACCTACGTGGATTACTACTAACTTGTATGTAAAATGTTTCAATAATTAAGGTTGCTAATAGCTGACACAATAAAGGCTACTCTGAACATCGGCTCAAAATAATGAGTAGCCAGCTTTAGCCTTCTCTGAACTATTGAAGAGTATATTGTTTAGTGCAAGAGGTTCTTTCTCTATCCCTCATAGATAAATAATAGTAATGTTAAATGAATATCCATCTTTTTATGGTTCTTGCCTTTGCAGCACTGTTCCACAGGAATGGTTCTATCATCTAACCAAAGACAGTTAATCATTCCCCCTATAAGGCAGTTGATACTGGAATTTCTGGGGCAGTATATAAATGTTACAGCACACATCAAAGCACTGCTTGCTTGTTAAAGCCATTTATTAGTGTTACATTATTTATTTAGAAATGCCTGCAAGTATGAATAGTACTGCTTAAACTCTATATGATATTATTATTTTTTTAAGTATGCTATCGCCATGCCTATTTAGCTTTTACAGCACTAATGAGTTTAACAAATAAAACTATGTTCTGCTTCCTTTGGCCCCATGATAAGCATTTTAAGCAACAAAAGATTCTTGAATATAAGTAAACAATAAACTTACAATAAAACCTACTGATACATAACAAAAAAAGAACAATTTCTGCAATAAAACCTCAAGGTTGGTAGAACAATACAGCATGTACTGTGTATGCATTGATATACTTCCAGATTTGTTAATCTTGATTTCAGAAACCCGGCACTGCTTCATCTTTTGATGTCAGACTCAAACCCTGTCCATAAAATGTAATAAAAGCCCTGCAATACAGACTTCATATTCTGGTTGCAATGGATATTTGAACACTAGAAGTACAAGCTTATGTATCCAGAATTCTTTTCCAGATCACAGCTATGTGGGAGTCTGAATCCCAAAAGGAAAAAAAAAAAAGCATGCTTGAGATGTAGGCTCTGATCCTGCAATGAGCTCTGTACAGGCACCTCAGTTCACCCATGCAAAGCACATTGACTTAGGCCTAGTCTACACTTACCGGCTGGTCCGGAGGCACGCCATCGATNTCTGTGAATTAAGCTAGATTGACTAAGGGCTGGTCTACACTTAGTCCGGACTTCGGACTAAGGTACGCAAATTCAGCTACGTTATTAACGTAGCTGAATTTGCGTACCTTAGTCCGAAGTCCGGACTAAGTGTAGACCAGCCCTTAGTCAATCTAGCTTAATTCACAGATCTTCACTTCTAAAAATAAAACAAACAGGTTCAGAATAAAATGGTTTGAATTTTTTAAAAAATTTTTGTTGGAAGTCAATGGTATCTTTTCATTTGAATATATAAGCTTTCCTTTTGTGTAACAAATACATTGTGATTGCTTATATTTCACTTAGGCAGTGATCCATCAGCTAGTGAGACAGATAGTCAATCCAGCCCATGCCCTTTTTCTCTGAAGTAATTACTTAGATAAATGGAAGAGATGTCACTGTGGAAACAGAGAAGAGGAAGATTTTATTGTTGTTCAGAACTGAAGATTTTATAAATGAGAACATTTCTGATTTTTCTCCTTCCCATGAATCACAACATAATTGAATATCTACCTGCATTTTAGAGTACGTCTACATTACCCGCTGGATCGATGGGCAGGGATCGATCCAGCAGGGGTCAATTTATTGTGTCTAGTCTAGACATGATAAATCGATCCCTGAGCGCTCTCTCCTCGACTCTTGTACTCCACCGCCGCGAGAGGTGCAGGCAGAGTCGATGGGGGAATAGCAGCAGTTGACTCACCGCGGTGAAGACACCACAGTAAGTCGATCTAAGCATGTCGACTTCAGATACGTTATTCACATAGCTGAAGTTGCATAGCTTAGATCGATCCCCCCCCAGTGTAGACCAGGCTTTAGTTAAAAAACCCATCTCAGATCATGTGGTGACTAACTCTGCTTTTTATTATTCTTTCAAATCCACAGATTCACTTTGACAGTCATTTGTACGCATGCTTGACTAGTCAATTTAGAAAAGTTGAAGTGCACTTCTATTCTGAGAAGTGACTGTTTAATAATGGCACCATCTAGCTCAGTGGATCTGCTTCCTTTGTGTACTCAGTCATATCAGCTTAAGTAATTCACTGACAAAACAACAAACAAGCTTTTACTGATTTTTACTCCTATAGGCACTGGAGAACCAATATACCTATCCTTTTCCTTTCTGTGCATTATGAACAGATTTCTTTATTAAGAATATAATATACTATAACCTAATACATTTTTAAGAGGACATGTCATGGCCAGGTCATGGGCAGCTGGAACTGGTAGTCAGAGCCAGGGTCCACAGTCATAAGACAGGAGTCAAGAGTCAGCTAGGGCAGGACACTGGGAAGTCAGAAGCAGGAGACAAATTGGAAGTCGGGAACCAGAAGTCAGGAGCCAGGAGTCAAGCCAGGTCAGAATGCCAGAAAATCAAGCCAGGAAAGCAGGAGCGGAGAATGCAAGGCATACAGTCCAGAGCAGGATGGAGCCCAGTTGTTCAGACAGTTTCCTGTTCCTGCTGGTGGCTCAAGTAAGGCCAACAGGCCAATTAGACGCTCTGGGACTCTATCAATTGGACCTCAGTGGCAAAGCCTCATGGTTTTCAGTGAAGCTGTTATTAGCAGGCTGCCAGGTGGAAGGTTAGAATGTGGCTACTCTCCTGAACCTTATGGGCCTGGGTTTGAAGTGCGTGGTCATGAAAGGACAAAATTTGAAGACTTTAGGGTTGCACAGGTGCAGGGGCGGCAAATTACATGGGCCCATGATGCCCAGGCTCCAGCAATATTCAGGACGGAGGCCCAGCTATACCAAGGTTTGAAGCTGGGTCTCTCCCCCAGCCCTGCCTGGAGCGTCCCCGGGCCCTCGCCTGCCGCCCCCCGTGTGCCTTCCCCGGGCCCCGGAGCATCCCTGTCTGATTAAAAGCAGGCGGCTGCCCTGCTGCTCCGTGCTGCTCTACTTTGCCTGCGCTGCCACCTAAGGCTAGGCTACAGCACAAGAGCAGGCTGAGGCAGCTGGCAGCTGCTGCTGCATCGGAGGAGGGGAGGAGGTGCACACATGATTGGCAGCCCTCCCCTCTCCAGCACCCAATGGGAGGAGACACTGGAAGAGACCTCTGGACCTCACTCATCTGAGCAGCTGCTGGGGCTTCCTTGAGTGTCTGACCCTGTGATCCTGCCCCCCCCAGCCCGCAGCCACAGGTCAAGGGGCAGCCCCCTCTCCCCCAAGCTATGGTCTGGGGCAGCAGGCTGCAGCAGGGGAGGAAGCCACATGTGATGGCAGACCTCTCCCCTTCCAGCACCGACCCACCATAGAGGTGGTGAGGGGGCTTTCTGGACCTGAGCAGCTGGGGCTTGGATGAGTGTAGTGACACCCTATCCCCTCCACCAGTCACTGCTTCTGCCCCACCCTGGGCAAGGGGCAACCCCACTCCCAGTGAGGCTACGGTGAGGGGCAGCAGCTCTGGGGGGAGAGGGTTGGGGGAGTCCTCCTCTCTGGCCCTAACCCTGGGGCAGCCTGTCTGCACCCCAAGCTCCTCATCCCTGGCCCACCCCAGAGCCTGTGCCCCAGCCAGAGCCCTCACCCAAGGCACTCCAACCCTCAGCCCCATCCCTGAGGCCCCTCCTGCACCTCTGCCCCCATCCAGACCCCTCACCCAAACCCCCTCCCAGAGCACATCCCCCACACCCACTCCTCCTTCCCCAGGCAAGACCCACACCCCAACTCCCTCCCACAGTCCATCCCCTGCACCCCAACTGCCTGCCCCAGCCCAGACCCCATGCCCCAACTCCCTTCCAGAGCCTACCCCCGACACTGAAATGCCTTCCCAGAGCCCACTCCCTGCCACAGCCTAGAGCTCGCATCCCGCACCCAAACGCCCTCCCAGAGCCCGACACCTCACCCCTCCAACACCCAAACTTCCTCCCAGACCCTTAGGGAGGTGAGGGGGGAGGGGCGTGACTTGGACCCGTTCTGGACACCACCAAAAATTATACAAACCTGCTGTCCCTGCACGGGTGTCTGCAAAACTTTCATTACTTTTGAGGTGTGAAGAGGAAAGAATCTAACCTGCCTCTTGGAGACCCAAGAGTTGTCAAGGCTAGCAATCACAAAAACACTTATTTGTGATCAGACATAAAACCGAGTATATGGTCTGTAGTTTCAATGATAACTGGCAGATTGATAATGAGACCAAGTTTGGGAGGCCAGCCACTTCCAAATATACAGAAGTTCAAGTACATAGGTTCAATAGTGCAAGGTAAAGGTGAACTCAACAAAAAACTTATAAGCAGAATAGGAAAGGAATGAGTTGAGTTATCTGTGATAGGAGAATGCCTATCAACTTGAAAAGTAAGATCTACAGGACAGTAATTAAACCTTCACTTTTGTATAGTTCTGAATGCTGGACACTGAGGAAGAGACAGGAGCAGATCCTGAATAAACATAAAAGGTTGTTACAAGGAGGAGGGAGAAAAATTGTTCTTAACTTCTGAGGATAGGACAAGAGGCAATGGGCTTAAATTGCAGCAAGGGCGGTTTAGATTGGACATTAGAAAAAACTTTCTGTCAGAGTGGTTAAGCACTGGAATAAATTGCCTAGGAAGATTGTAGTATCTCCATCATTGGGGATTTTTAAGAGCAAACACCTGTCAGGGATGGTCTAGATAATACTTAGTCCTGCTTTGAGTGCAGGGGACTGGACTAAATGACCTCTTGAAGTCCCTTCCAGTTCTATGATTCTATGATGCTAATAGAGAGGAAATTGAAAAGTTAAGATGGATGTTTGGAGTTACAAGTATGTACCATGTTCGGAATGAAGTGTGAACTGTGAACATAGTACCAAATATAGAAAAGCTCAGGGAATCCAGGTTTAGATTTGGGCATGTGAAAAGATGATCAGAAGAATTTATAGGAAATCAGAGTGGAGGGTAACAGAAGGTTTGGAAGACCCAAAAACTAGATGGATGGATGTCATACAAAAAGATTTAATTAGCTGTAGTGTTTCTGAGGAACTGCTTCAAGACAGAATGGAATCAAGAAGGAGGACTTAGAAGGGATGACCCCATTTAGATAAGACTAAGGCTAGAAGAAGATGAGACTTGGGAACTGAGTACAATTCACAAGAAAATAATTGGGACAACAAACAGGGAGCCCCTGATGCCACTTTCACAAAGTCACATTTTAGAAAAGAATCGCACACCAAGCTCTGACTGGGCTAGCTGAGGTCATATATACCATATCAAGGGGAAAAAAGCGTTAAAGCCCCATTGCAGTGATACTGAACCAGTGGCTAAAGCCACTTGTGGCTCCTCAGGGATTTAAATACAATTCTAGCAAAGTCCACAGGTCTGATGGAGTCTGCTCTCTTTTTGGCCCCTGGCACTCATCACCAGAGCACTCCCCTTACTTCCTGAGGAGTGCAAGGTAGTACAGGGAGAGCTGCACAAGTTCAACAGAATCAGCCCCCTTCTGAAGGTGCCAGTAATTTAGCATTATCAGCGCCCTACCACTGAGAGATGTCTTTTCATACAGCTGTTTGAAAAATGATAGCTACATCATACTGGTGGCTGAAGAGTTAACACAAAAAACTATTATATTTTTAAATTGCATGTGGGAACACCACACATTTTAGACACGTGCTGCTTATTTGATTTCATCCCTCCTACACATTGCATAGAAACTCTAAAAGCAACCATGAGGAGTATTGTCAGATAGAAAACCTGGACTGAAACTAGATATAACTGATCCATAATCACGTAAACAGGGAATGAAGTCAGCAAAATAATTAAAATAACTACAATATATAATGGTGAGTAACACCAGTGAGCACAGCTAACTGTGAGGCAAGAGACAAAATACTGATTATTTCCATAAACTAGTAGATAGTTCTGTATTTGCAAATCCTGCCTTTCCCCTTACAGGGTCATAGACCCAATATACAGGTTCCTAGCATTGCAGGCTGGTGCAAAGTGTGATACAATCAGTGGCTGTGTAACATTCAACAGCTGAACACATACAAGTGTCATACGGGGAGGGCATAGTAGCTGCAAAAGGCAATTGTAACTAGGGTAAGTGTCTTTCAGCAGGTTAAGGGAGGAGGAAGATTTCATTTCCAGCACCAAGGAGAAGAAAATTTTGCCACTATTTCTGCTACCTAAATCATTCTTCCAGCTTCAGGGGTCATTTGGTATATAATGGTATTTCCTTGGGAATGTCTATTGGGGAAAAAAGGTTATTCCTCCTATACAATTCTGAAGAGAGTTCACATCCTTGAAACAACAGAGTGTCACTTTGAACATTCATTTCCACCCCTTATAGCAGGTGAGTAAGAATAAGTCATTCAGTTATTCAGCGCTTGTCCAGGTTGGAAATTTTGACATCTACAGATCAGAAGCTTACTATTAGAGCATGGCACAAAACAAAAACAGGAATCGAACCCCTCTGTAGTCAGGGCACAAAGCTATCCATCTTTGGTTTCCATATGCAACTATTCACAAGTTAAATCTGACATTTTTGTACTGATAATTTGATCCAGTACGAAATTTTCCATTTCTGGGCAAGAGTGATTTTTTTTTGTGGATTTGGATCAGGCAGAAGTTTTCTATTTTCTCCTTTTTCATAGCAAACCATTTTACTTGGGGGGAAAAAAACGACTTCCTGCCCTCAGTAAGGCTTTTTCCACTAAACTCTAGTGCTGAATTTATGCTACAGCTTCAGTTTTACTTAGTACACAGGTACTGATTTGCTCAAATTTATGGAAAATGGTGATCAAGGCAATAGTTTCCCAAATTTGAGACTAAAGGTGTCAGCATGAAAGCTAGATATTGGTACAGGTAATAAAGTTTACCTTCCTGACTTTTTCATACTTGTTTCCTGGCCAACAGTAATCTACATGCCAGATTTACCTCAGAGTGTCAAGTTCTCTCAAGAATAGATTACAAATCAAATACCCTCCTATTATTATTTATTTATAATAGAGGCCTGAACTGAAATGAGAACCCCACTGAATTAGGCACTGTTCATACAGAAAGCAAGAGCGAGTAATTTCCACCAAAGAATTTACAACCTAAATAGATAACTCAAAGGGTGAGAGAAAGGAAATATCCCCATTTTACGGACAGGGACTAGGGCAGAGAGTACTTAAATATTTAATCCAAGATAATATAGGAAGTTTGTGACAGAACTGAGCCCAAATCTTCTGAGTCCCAGGCCAATATCTTCACCATAAGACCATCCTTCCTCTAATTTTCTCATCTGTAGCTTTCTTTCTGTTATAATCCCTTGAACAGAAAATGCAGGTGTTAGAAGTTCTAAACCCAAGATCCACATACATTTAAGACTCCAGATGGAAATAGAACAGTGCACATCTTTGTCCTTTACCATATGGCCCTTTTACAAGCTGAGAGAAATGCAGTTTGAGTGGCAGCCTTTTTAGCCCTCCCCACACCCATCAACTAGCCAGTAAGATGGGAACAGACAGTGATGGGGAAGGTAGAAACATTGGACTACAGTCAATCATCAGAAACATTACACTTGAATCCTGGGAAGCAGACAAAGAAAGTAGTCTAGTCTCATCTCAAAGTGTAGCACCAGAGAAGACTATGCTAATAGCAGTTACTTGATGGTGCTTAGCTAAGAGCATGTGCCTCCAAATCAGAATAGGAGCTTGAGAAAATATTTCTTTAGAACAAGTTAATAATGCTTCCATGCACATTAAGATTAAGAATTGCCAAAACCAACCTCAAAGAGAGCTCAAAACAAATAGATTAAATGCATAACTGTGATTGTACTTTAAGAAATGGCACTAAAACAAAATTATCAAAGGAAAACTTTAAATGATTCCAAGTGCCAATGTGCTCAGGAGCTTTTTTTTTTTTTTTAATAGTTTTGATGTGTTACAAAATGGAGAGTTAGACTTTGAAAACATTTGTTTCACAGCAATTTATTCATAATCCTATAAGAGCAGATTGTTTAACTAAATATAAATTTTGATCCACTTCCAAAAGAGCTGTCGGAGTATTGAGCAAATATTTATAACAGGCCAAAATGGCTTTTTAATATGTCTATATAAAGTAAATTTCTTGTGCAATAATTACACTGTCACCAGAGTCATGCTATTTTTTGTGTCTTGCTAATTGTGTACGTGTTAAGAGATTAATTTAGCAGCACTTCATCTGTTAAAGTTTTTCTGTTCACTCAGATTTTGGCTGAAAATGTTGCCCTCAAAGGTAATGAGTTCACCTACAAAAGTCAGTGTTTGGTACTGCAGGCACAGCATGGTGAAGAATCAGAGAGGGCCGTGCAGAACGGGGAAGAAAATTGTCTGCACGTGACCCCTAGAAGAAGAAAGAGAACCCATATACCCCCGTGCAGATAGAGGTAAGAAACCATTTTCAGGCTCTCTGCACGGGTACTATGGCAGAGAATGGTTTGGAAGAGTCATCTGGGGGAAGGGGTCAGAAGGAGACCCCATTGACCAGAAGGACAGGATGCATTGTCTTAGGGATGGGGGTTCCATGACCACCACTACCAAGACGAGAAGGGGGTCGTGGACTCCCTCCTAAAGGGGACAGAGTCCATCTGCCGTCCAGACCGGGAAACTCGAGAAGTGTGCTGCTTTCCTGGAACTAGAATTCAGGATGTGACGGAGTATCTGTCTGGAACTAGAATTCAGGATGTGACTGATCAAGCCCTTGGATCGCTACCCCTTCCTACTTCTCCACGTGGGCACCAGTGATACTGCCAAGAAGGATCTTGAGCGGGTCACTGTAGACTACATGGTTCTGGGAAGAAGGATAAAGGAGTTTGAGGCACAAGTTGTGTTCTCGTCCATCCTCCCTGTTGAAGGAGAAGGCCCAGGTAGGGACCATCGAATTGTGGCGGTAAATGCGTGGTTGCCCAGGTGGTGTCAGAGAGAGGGCTTTGGATTCTTCAACAATGGGATGTTGTTCCAGGAAGAAGGATTGCTAGGAAGAGATGGGATCCACCAAACAAAGAGAGGAAAGAGCATTTTTGCAGGCAGGCTTGCTAACTTAGTGAGGAGGGCATAGCAGTGAAGACTCACCCGTGCGGCATCTCCTGCTGGTCGTCTAGGGGAATTAGCTCTGCCAGCCTTGGAGTGCTATCTGCAGGCCAGTGATCCACCTTGCCACTGGCCCCATGTCCCTCCCAGGATCCCAGTGCCCCTTTCTCTGGGTGCTGCCCCCTGGCAGTACCCCCTCCCACAGTTCTGGGTCTCCCCCTCCCAGGGGAACCCCCACCCACTATCCCCACCTCGCCTCAGTATCAGGCTACTGCCAGTCATCGTCTAGCCCCTGCTCCTTGGGGCAGACTGCAGTATCAGCTTACTCATCACCAGCAAGGCTGGGTTTGGACCTGCTGCCTTTGCCTACCCCTGGGCTGCCCTCTGCAACCCCCAGTACCTATTTGCCTTACGCTAGGCCGCAACCTGGGGCTTTCCAGGCTGGAGCTCCCCGGCTCCTCCGCCTTTCCCCAGCCCTGCTCCACTCAGGTACCCTGTCTCTAGCTCCCTGCAGCCAGGCCCATCTCCCTCTACAGCTAGAGAGAGACTGTCTGGGCTTCTGGCTCACAGCCTCTTATAGGGACCAGCTGGGCCTGATTGGGGCATGGCCACAGTTGTTACTGCCTTCACCAATCAGCCCAGGCTTTCCTTCCCAGCCTCAGCCCCCTCCCAGGGCTGGCTTTAACCCTTTCTGGGCCGGAGCGGGTAACCACCCCACTACACAGGGCTTTAAACTAGGTTCGCTGGGGGATGGAGACCTGAGCCCTGAGGTAAGTGAGGAAGTGGGATACGGGGAGGAAACACAAAAATGAGGGTGCAACAGGGGAGGCCTCCTGATTCAAACTGAGAAAGTAGGGCAATTGGTTAGTTATCTTAGGTGCCTGCATACGAAAGCAAGAAGCCTGGGAAACAAGCAGGAAGAATTGGAAGTCCTGGCACAGTCAAGGAACTATGATGTGATTGGAATAACAGACTTGGTGGGGTAACTCACATGACTGGAGCACTGTCATGGATGGGTTTAAACTGTTCAGGAAGGACAGGTGAGAGAAAAGGTGGAGGAGTTGCACTAGATGTAAGAGAGCAGTATGATTGCTCAGAGTTCCAGTATGAAACAGGAAAAAAGCCTGTTGAGAGTTTTTGGGTTAAGTTTAGAGGTGAAAGCAACAAGAGTGGTGTCGTGATAGGCGTGTGCTATAGACCACCAGACCAGGAGGATGAGGTAGATGAAGCTTTCTTCGGACAAATAACATAAGTTTCTAGATCACAGGCCCTGGTTCTCATGGGGGACTTCAATCACCCTGACATCTGCCGGGAGAGCAATACAGCAGTGCACAGACAATCGAGGAAGTTTTTGGAGAGTGTTGGGGACAACTTCCTGGTGCAAGTGCTGGAGGAACCAACTAGGGGCTGTGCTCCTCTTGACTTGCTGCTCACAAACAGGGAATAATTTGTAGGGGAAGTAAAAGTGGGTGGCAACCTGGGCAGCAGTGACCATGAGATGGTCGAGTTCAGGATCCTGAAAAAAGGAAGAAAGGAGAGCGGCAGAATATGGACCTTGGACTTCAGAAAAGCAGACTTTGACTCCCTCAGAGAGCTGATGGGCAGGATTCCCTGGAAGGCTAATATGAGGGGGAAAGGATGCCAGGAGAGCTGGCTGTATTTTAAAGAAGCCTTATTGAGGGCGCAGGAACAAACCATCCCAATGTGCAGAAAGAATAGCAAATATGGTAGGCAAACAGCTTGGCTGAAAAGAGAAATCTTTGGTGAGGTTAAACACAAAAAGGAAGCTTACAAGAAGTGAAAACTTGGACAGATGACTAGGGAGGAGTATAAAAATATTGCTTGATTGTAGGGGTGTAATCAAGAAGTCCAAGACACAATTGGAGTTGCAGCTAGCAAGGTATGTGAAGGGTTTCTACAGGTATGTTAGCAACAAGAAGGTCAGGGAAAATGTGGGACCCTTAATTAATGGGGGAGGCAATCTAGTGATAGATCATGTGGAAAAAGCTGAAGTATTCAATGCTTTTTTGCCTCAGTATTCACAGACAAGGTCAGCTCCCAGACTGCTACACTGGGCAGCACAGTATGGGGAGGAGGTCAACAGCCCTCAGTGGTGAAAGGTTAAGGACTGTTTAGAAAAGCTGGACATGCACAAGTTCATGGGGCCGGATGCAGTGCATCGAGGGTGCTGAGGGAGTTGGTTGATGTGATTGCAGAGGCATTGGCCATGATCTCTGAAAACTCGTAATGATCGGGGGGAGGTCCCGGTTGATTTGAAAAAGGCAAATATAGTGCCCAACTTTAAAAAAGGGAAGAAGGAGAATCTGGAGAACTACAGCCATGTCAGCCTCACCTCAGTCCCTGGAAAAATCATGGAGCAGGTCCTCAAAGAATCCATTTTGAAGCACTTGGAGGAGAGGAAGGTGATCAGGGACAGTCAACATGGATTCACCAAGGGCAAATCATGCCTGAACCAACCTGATTGTCTTCTATGATGAGATAACTGACTCTGTGAATATGGGGAAAGTGGTGGACGTGATATACCTTGACTTTAGCAAGGCTTTTGATACAGTCTCCCACAGTATTCTTGACAGCAAGTTAAAGAAGAATGTATTGGATGAATGGACTATAAGGTGGATAGAAAACTGGCTAGATTGTCAGGCTGAACAGGTAATGATCAACGTCTCGATATCTAGTTGGCAGCTGGTATTAAGCAGAATGCCTCATGGGTCGGTCCTGGAGCCGGTTTTGTTCAACATCTTCATTAATTATCTGAATGATAGCAGATAGTTCGCAGTTCGCAGCTGACACTAAGCTGGGGGGAGAGGTAAATATGCTGGAGGGTAAGGATAGCGTCCAGACTGACCTAGACAAATCGAAGGATTGGGCCAAAAGAAATCTGATGAGGTTTAGCAAGGACAAGTGCAGAGTCCTGCATTTAGGACGGAAGAATCCCATGTACTGCTACAGGCTGGGGACCGACTGGCTAAGTGGCAGTTCTGCAGAAAAGAACCTGGGGATTACAGTGGACGAGAAACTGGATATGAGTCTACGGTGTGCCCTTGTTGCCAAGAAGGCTAATGACACACTGGGCTGCATTAGTAAGAGCATTGCCAGCAGATCGAGGGAAGTGATTATTCCCCTCTATTCGGCACTGGTGAGCCCACATCTGGAGTACTGCATCCAGTTTTGGGCCCCCCACTACAGAAGGGATATGGACAAATTGGAGAGAGTCCAATGGAGGGCAATGAAAATGACTATGGGGTTGGGGCACATGACTTATGAGGAGAGGCTGAGGAAACTTGGCTTATGTAGTCTTCAGAAGAGAAGAGTGAGGGTGGATTTGATAGCAGCCTCCAACTACCTGAAGGGGGGTTCCAAAGAGGATGGAACTAGGCTGTTCAAAGTGGTGGCAGATGACAGAACAAGGAGCAATGTTCTCAAGTTGCTGTCGGGGAGGTCTAGGTTGGATATTAGGAAAAACTATTTCACTAGGAAGGAGGTGAAGCACTGGAATGGCTTACCTAGGGAGGTGGTGAAATCTCCATCCTTAGAAATGTTTAAGGCCTGGTTTGATAAAGCCCTGGCTGGGATGATTTAGTTGGGGTTGGTCCTGCTTTGACTTACAGGCTGGACTAGATGACCTCCTGCAGTCTCTTCCAACCCTAATCTTCTATGAATTTGTATATGTCATGAAGGATTTGTATGAGTGCAGTTGGTGTTCATGCAATTTTGCACCTATGACAGAATGGTTTGATCCCAGTTTCATATTCTGCCACTTTTATTCATACTGACATATAATCCATGAGTAGCTCCGTTGTTTTCAGTAGACCTACTCATGGAATTAGGTACTGCTCCACATGAATAAGTGTGGCAGAATCTAGCCCTTATTATGATGATCATACCATTTCTCCAGGGCTGCATTTCCTAAACTTTTGAAAGCTGAGCTCCCACTTCAGGACAATTCAACTAATCACACTCTCATTAAGCCCTGCCATGTACTGTTAAAAGGCCTAACAAAAATGAGTGTAGATTTTCATAACATGATGTGACACTGAGCCAAAAAGGGGTTAAGCACTAGCAGGCTAACTGACCCAGATTCAACCTTTAGGAACACATTAGTAGATAATGATTGTGGGGGTTGTGTGTTTACAAATATATTGTTCGAGGTTGACAATGTAGCCAATCTGTTACTGTCTATCGCTGTATTCTGTTAATTCAGAGATCAAAAGGAGATGTTAACATTTAGATGAACCGTGAATGTAGTAATATCATTGGCTTTATTTCTTTTTAAAGTATGTAGTAAACTATCTGTAAATAGCGGGAGATTGGCAGTTGCCTTATGCTAATCTATTCAGCTAATTACTGGTGGTGCTAAGGAAATAGGAGATTTTACTTCAAAGTCACAATGCTTCACCCAAGGAACACCTGCTGTCAAGAGATTGCCAGAGAACTATAAAAAGAACTCTTGGGCCCCAATCCTGTTCTCTCAGATCTACTTACGCTTTGTCAGGGGAAGTTTGAGGCCTTGTCTACACGGCCGCTTTACAGCGCTAACTGAAAACAGCTACTCTTATAGTGGAATAAGAATGTCCATAGGCGCAGTTATACTGATATACCTGAATCGTTGGTTTTCCAATTATACTGATATGGGTTCTCTGAAGGCAAGCTGTGACGTTACCTGATTACAATATGACCATATAGAGCATTGTTGCAACCACTGTTATATATTTGCAGCAAATCTTGCACAAAGGTTGTAAAGTGAGGTGTCTATGAAAAGGTTATGATGTGCTGGTTATGATTATGCTATCTGTATGCATGTATTATTTTTGTATGAGAAGTTACAGGTCTGTCTCCATCTTACGTTCTGCAGTCAGCGCCTAAAGCGAAAATCGCATATAGTCAAAATTACATTGAGTGTAATGGTGGGCAGAATCGCCCGCACTACAGAAACAGTATTTAAATTGTTATTTTTCTCTCTCTTTTTTTTTTTCTGGCCGCGTAAATCTGAAATTGCTCATGTTAAACGTGCCTAATATGCGACAGACCTGTATAAGTATTGGCTCTATACTTGGATTTCAAATGTTTGCTCCTGGGGTAACGCCCACAAGGTAATGCCCAGCACATCTTGGAAGGATTGTTCAAATTAAGTGGCTCATCAAGAACATTTAGCTGACAATGGACTATGGGAGATGCCCATCTACACTTAATGGACTTTTCTGCTGTGACTAGGTGAAATGCATGGACATGGGACTTGCCCACGTGACTCCAAACTCCATCTTATTGTTGTAATTTTCCACAGTAAGAATAATGGGATGCCCACCACATGGCAAACGCTATAAAAAGTCCTGGAAACACTTCCATTTTATCTTCAATCCTGCTTCTTAACTCTGGAGGAACTTTGCTACAAACTGAAGCTCTGAACAAAGGACTGAATGACCCATCCAAGCTATGGATGTACTCCAGAGACATGACCTAAGCCAGCCGTTTAGTCCATCATTGCTACAAGCCTGAACCAAGAACTTCACCATTACTGTATGTAATTGATTAATTTAACCAATTTTAACTCTCATCTTTCTTTCTTTTTATGAATAAACCTTTAGATTTTAGATACTAAAAGATTGGCACCAGCATGATTTTTGGGTAAGATCTAAGTTATATATTGACCTGGGTGTGTGGCTGGTCCTTTGGGATCAGAAGAACCTATTATTTGATGAGACTGGTTGTAAAGAACCACTCATCTCTGAAACCAGTGTTTTTGTGGTGATATAAGAATTGGAATGCCTGAGAAAACTGCCTTTATTTTTTCTTGTTAGCCTGTGTGGTGAAACAGGAGTTTACTTTTGTGGCTGGTTTGGTATATCTTATAAAAAAATAACCACCAGTTTTGGGTTGTGTTTGCCCTATTTCTCAGCAGTCTGTCCTGAATTTGGCATCCTTAGTTGTGACCCCTAAGGCACGGTTACACAAGCCCTTTGTCAGGATCTACACCTCGTGTCAGGAGTCAGTGACATGGCACAGAAATAGCAGCAGAGACAGAAAACTGGTCATAACTGTAGCCAACCTAGCTCAGTATTCAGAAATATTGTGACTGTATAATGCAGGGCAAGTCTAGTTTTACTTTCCCAGTCTTTGCCTCTAATACCTTGCAAATGTATTTGTCAAATAATGCTTGTTATTTCTCTGACAGCAGAATAACTGCCAGTGCTGTATGTCAGTCAGGTGTTTTCCACCTGCTTTTTCAAGCGAGAATCAGGGAATGTTGCCAGGTCATATTGATTCTGAACCAAACATATCATGGATTTTTCTTTCCTCATGCAGCACTCTGTACAGATGGCTAGCCCTGATTTTTTCACTATCCAGGACTTGGCCAATAATCAGAAGGAGCTGGTTTGGAAAACAAATGGATCTGATGACCTGTTTGGACACAGATTCTGCTCTGCTGCTGACAACACTGAACTGGGCCACTGTTTACTAGTACCTAGTAACTGAAAGATAGCATTCAGACAACTTTGATTTTAAGTTAAGCCTGCTGCAGCAACCCTAACTCAGGTCCTTTGTAGCCAAGTAAATTGGGCTTGCACAGCAGTCAAGATTTGCTCTAAAATCAAGAGAAAAATGTATGTGTTTGGCTTCACATTATACTGGAGTATGGTGTGCCCGAGTGTACATTTCTGTGAGTACATAGGAAGAAGAGCAACGGTGCAAATTAAAGAAACTGAACACAGACTACAAGGGTTAAAGTGTTACTGAGGCTAGTTGAAACCCAACCCAGATCAGACTGAAGTGATGCTTTTAGTGGGGGAAGCAAACAAAGGAAAGAGAGATAGTGTCTGCACCCAGGGCCGGCTCCAGGCACCAGCCGAGCAAGCTTGTGCTTGGGGCGGCAGATTCCAAGGGGCGGCATTCCAGCCGCAATTTTTTTTTTCTTTTTCTTTTTGGTTTGCTGCTCCGGCCGCCCTGTAGGGAGCGGCGGCGTGGAGGAGGGGAGCGCCCAGCAGCAAACTCGGCAGGGCAGCCCACGTCCTTCCCTCCCAGCCGACTGGAGCGGTGCAGAGCCCTGCTGAAGCCCTGGCCGCTCCCCTTCTCTCTCCCCCCCCTACTCCCTTCCCCTCCCCCCACTAGACCAGATGTGCACTCTGTTGCACATCTGCAGCACAGGGAGTCCCCCTGCACCCTGGCTCTGTTTTGTTTTGTTTTTTTCTGCTTTGCTGCTCCGGCTGCCCCGCAGGGTTGTTTTTTTTCTTCCTGCTTTGCCGCTCTGGTCACCCCACAGGTGTTTTGTGTGTGTGTGTGTGTGTGTGTGTGTGTTTTGCCACTCCAGCCACCCCGCAGGTGTTTTTTTGTTTTGTTTTGTTTTTTGCTTGGGGCGGCAAAAAAGCCAGAGCCGACCCGGTCCGCACCCCATGTTTGGAGGTGCCTTTGTTGGATTCTCACTGGTGGTTGCATGGAGAGCAGCATTTGTGATGACTTATGCTTGGCAAAAAAGTTGCTCTTTTCATTTAGATGTGATCATCCATGCCTGTCATAGCTGGATCACTATTGTGCACTCTACATTGAGCTTTGTCTTAGGACCAGTCAGAAACTGAAAGCACAGCAAGATGCAGCTGCTCACTTACGTAGTATTTCACACAGAGAACACATTACATCTGGCCTGTGCAATCTGCAGGGTCTGCAGTTAGTTTCTACATATATTTATATGTATATCTAAGTAGCTTTGGCTCAGCCAACCTGACAGGCTGCTTTCCTCCTCAAACAATTCTGAGGCAGCCACAATCTGTTTAGACATTTTTTGACGTCTGAGTGGGCTTCTGGCACAGCATTCTTAATCCTAGGATCTGGAACTCAATCTTTCTCTCTGTCCTTTGCTCTGCCAGAGATCAAATGTTCTGACCTTAGGACATGCTACAAGATTGATATATTAATCAGGCTTTTCATAGACTTTATGCATTTTTCCTTAGGTATTCCTTCTAAAATCTGCACATGTTTTAAGAGACTGTTGATCAGCACATTTTTAAAAAAAAGTCAGTTGAAGTTTATTTTCCTTTACAGAAAATGAAACTGCTTCAAACGTACACAAAGGAACCAGAGGAAAGAGTGGAATTACTCTGTGATCACATCTCACTCATCTGTCAGCACTTGAAATTGTTTGGAACTAATTAAATCTCAATATCCCATTTTTAGCTCTGCCTCCAGCATTGGAGATTCCTGCTCAAACTTATATTCTATTTTTTTCTTCACAAGGAAAGAATCCAAATGTGTAAAATGAACCTTTGATTACACTGTTAGCCTTGGTCTACCCTACAAGTTTAGGTCGAATTTAGAAGAGTTAGATCAATTTAACCCTGCACCCATCCACACGACGAAGCCATTTTTGTTGACTTAAGGGGGTCCTTAAAATTAATTTCTGTACTCCTCCCTGACGAAGAGATTAGCGCTGAAATCGACATCACCGGGTTGAATTTGGGGGGTAATGTGGACGCAATTCGAGGGTATTGGCCTCCGGGACCTATCCCAGAGTGCTCCATTGTGACCACTCTGGACAGCACTCTCAACTCAGATGCACTGGCCAGCTAGACAGGAAAAGCCCCACAAACTTTTGAATTTTATTTCCTGTTTGGCCAGTGTGGCAAGCTGATCAGCACAGGTAACCATGCAGAGCTCATCAGCAGAGGTGACCATGGAGTCCCAGAATCGCAAAAGAGCTCCAGCATGGACCGAACGGGAGGTACTGAATCCAATCACTGTATGGGGAGATGAATCCGTGCTATCAGAACTCCGTTCCAAAAGACGAAATGCCAAAACATTTGAAAAAATCTCCAAGGGCATGAAGGACAGGGACCTGCAGCAGTGCCACATGAAACTTAAAGAGCTCAGGCAAGCCTACCAAAAAAACAAAGAGGCAAACTGCCCCTCTGGGTCAGATCCCCAGACATGCCGCTTCTATCATGAGCTGCATGCAAGTCTCGGGGGTGCCCTACAACTATCCCACCCTTGTACGTGGACTCCTGCAAGGGAGTCTCACGCAAAAGGGATGAGGATTTTGGGGACAAGGAAGATGAGGAGGAGGAGGAGGAGGAGGTTGAAGATAGCGCACAGCAGGCAAGCAGAGAAACTGTTCTCCCCGACAGCCAGGAACTGTTTATCACCCTGTAGACATTACCCTCCAAACCTGGGCTCCCAGACCTTGAAGGCAGAGAAGGCACCTCTGGTGAGTGTACCTTTATAAATATAATACATGGTTTAAAAGCAAGCGTGTTTAATGATTAATTTGCCCTGAAGACTTGGGATGTATTCGTGGCCAGTAAAGCTACTGGAATGCAGTCAAGCAACATCCGTTCTTTATCTCTCTCTGTGTTATCCTCAGGAGAGTGAGATCATTCATGGTCACCTGGTTGAAATAGGGGAATTTTATTAAGGGGACATTCAGAGGTGGCCGTTCCTGCTGGGCTGTGTGCCAGTGGCTGAAAAGAAATCATCCCCGCTGTTAGCCACGTGGTGGGAGGAGGGGTGAAGCAATCATCCCAGAGAATTGGGTGTGTGGGGGGGGGTTAGTTGGGTTTGTGCTGCACGTTAACCCAAAAACTGCAGCCCCTCCTTTTAAATGGCCAAACCATTTTAAATGGTCAATCCAACTCTCCCTTTTTTTCCTCCTGCAGCTGCAAATGTTTCAATGCTCCCCCTATCATCTCCGTCCCAGAGGCTAGCGCAGATAAGAAGGAGAAAAAAAATGCACTTGCGATGAAATATTCTCTGAGCTCATGCAGTCCGCACTGAAAGATCCCAGCAGAATGCGTGGAGGCAGACAATGTCAGAGTCCAGGAAAGCACAAAATGAATGTGAGGACAGGATGGATGCGCAAGAGGATAAATGGCTAGAGCAAAAGGAGCAGTGGTGGCAGCGTGATGAGAGGAGGCAGGATACAATGCTGAGGCTACTGAAGGATCAAACTGATATGCTCCAGTGTATGGTTGAGGTGCAGGAAAGGCAGCAGGAGCACAGACCACCGCTGCAGCCCCTGTGTAACCAATTGTCCTACTTCCACAAGTTCCATAGCCTCTTCACCCAGATGCCCAAGAACATGGGGGGGAGGGGAGAGGGACACCCAACCACTCCACCCCCGAGGACTGCCCAAGCAACAGAAGGCTGGCATTCAATAAGTTTTGAAGTGCAGTGTGGCCTTGTCCTTCCCTCCTCCACCACCCCACCCAGTGCTTCCCTCCTCCACAACCCCTCCCAGGCTACCTTGGCAGTTATCCCCCTATTTCTGTGACTAATTAATAAAGAATGTATGAATTTGAAACAACAATGACTTTATTGCCTCTGCAAGCGGTGATCGAAGGGGGGAAGGGAGGGCGGTTGGCCTACAGGGAAGTAGAGTGAACCAAGGGGGCAGGTTTTCATCAAGGAGAAACAAACAGAACTTTCACACCATAGCCTGGCCAGTCATGAAACGGGTTTTCAAAACTTCTCTGATGCGCAGCACGCCCTGCTGTGCTCTTCTAACCACCCTGCTGTCAGGCTGCATGTAATCAGAGGCCAGGCGATTTGCCTCAACCTCCCACCCCGCCATAAACATCTCCCCCTTACTCTCATAGATATTGTGGAGCACACAGCAAGCAGTAATGACGATGGGAATATTGGTTTCGCTGAGGTCTAACCGAGTCAGTAATCTGTGCCAGCACACTTTTAAATGTCCAAATGCACATTCTACCACCATTCTGCACTTGCTCAGCCTATAGTTGAACAGTTCCTGGCTACTGTCCAGGGTGCCTGTGTATGGCTTCATGAGCCATGGCATTAACGGGTAGGCTGGATTCCCAAGAATATCTATAGGCATTTCTACATCCCCAATGGTTATTTTCTGGTCTGGAAAATAAGTCCCTTGCTGCAGCCATTCAGACAGACCAGAGTTCCTGAAGATGCAAGCATCATGTACCTTTCCCAGCCATCCCACATTGATGTTGGTGAAACATGCCTTGTGATCCACCAGTGCTTGCAGCACCATTGAAAAGTACCCCTCTCAGTTTATGTATTGGCTGCCTTGGTGCTCCGGTCTCAAGATAGGGATATGCGTTCCGTCTATCACCCCATCACCGTTAGGGAATCCCATTGCAGCAAAGCCATCCACTATGACCTGCACATTTCCCAGAGTCACTGCCCTTGATAGCAGCAGCTCAGTGATTGCGTTGGCTACTTGGATCACAGCAACCCCCACAGTAGATTTGCCCACTCCAAATTGATTCCCTACTGACCGGTAGCTGTCTCGCATTGCAAGCTTCCAGAGGGCTATTGCCACTTGCTTGTGAACTGTGAAGGCTGCTCTCATCTTGGTATTCTTGTGCTTCAGGGCAGAGGACAGCAAATCACAAAGTTCCATGGAAGTGTCCTTATGCATGCGAAAGTTTCACAGGCACTGGGAATCATCCCAGACCTGCAACACTATGCGGTCCCACCAGTCTGTGCTTGTTTCCAAGTCCCAGAATTGGCGTTCCACGGCATGAACCTGCGCCATTACCACCATGATGTCCAAATTGCCAGGGCCCATTTTTTGAGAGAAGTCTGTGTCCATGTCCTCATCACTCTCGTCACCGTGTTGCTGTCACCTCCTCACCTGCTTTTGCAGGTTCTTGTGCTGCATATACTGCAGGATAATGCACCAAGTGTTTACAGTGCTCATAACTGCCGCGGTGATCTGAGCGGGCTCCATGCTTGCCGTAGTATGGTGTCTGCAGGAGAGCAGAGTGGCAGCAGAAGCGTGACGATGGTTTGCAGCCCTACTGCACCGTCTGCTGCCAGCAGCATCCAGGACACAGCAGCGGTGGCTGAGCTGAGCGGGCTGCATGTTTGCTGTGGTATGATGCCTGCGTGGAAAAAAGGCATGAAACTATTGTCTGCCGTTGCTCTCACGGAGGGAGGGGTGACTGACGACATGTACCCAAAACCACCCGCAACAATATTTTTGCCCCATCAGGCAGTGGGAGCTCAACCCAGAATTCCAATGGGTGGTGGAGACTGCGGGAACTGTGGGATAGCTACCCACAGTGCAATGCTCCGAAAGTCGATGCTAGCCTCGGTACTGTGGACGCACTCCGCCGACTTAATGCGCTTAGTGGGGACACACACAATCGACTGTATAAAATCGCTTCCTAAAAAATCGACTTCTATAAATTCGACCTAATTTTGTGGTGTAGACATACCCTTATTTATGAATTTGAACAAATAAAGCCTTTGATAAGGCACTCACTATAATATTCTGCTGCTTATTCACTTAGCTGGTGTAAAATGTAGATAAGAAATGCTGTTTAAGAAGTCTTTACCGCAATGCTATACTCTACTTGGCAACAAGAAATTTACCTGGAATTAATCTTGAGCACACTGTCAAAGCAAGAGAATGATAAGGAATTACTCTGAGAAACCGCATACTAGAGCGGCATGTACCTAGAAGCAACAGCATCAATACATCCATCACAGCTCAAATATACATTGAACCAATGTAAGTGTCCTTGTTGCTATAACTATGTACAGGATGATGATGATGCGAACTCCATTGGGAGACTAATTCTGCCCTCACTTATACCACTCTTTCACTGATAAACTCCATTTGCTGTAATGGAGTCAACTCCTGATTTATGAGATCAGAATCTGGTCCATTCCGTAATAAAAGACAACAAGTATTTCTGCACTAACTGAATGTCTTGCATCCAATCATGGTGGGCCAAATGCTGATCTTTATTATACCAGCATTGACATCACATAGTTTCTCCAGGTTTATACTGGTATATATCAGAGCAAA
Source organism: Trachemys scripta elegans (assembly GCF_013100865.1). Classification (NCBI taxonomy): domain Eukaryota; kingdom Metazoa; phylum Chordata; order Testudines; family Emydidae; genus Trachemys; species Trachemys scripta. The sequence goes on from NC_048303.1 coordinate 72,563,481, forward strand.
ATTCAGCCCATGTACCCTATGTCAGTCCATTTACTGTTGCCTTAGCATTAGTGCTAGTCAAAAATTCTATCAAAACTGTTTTTCAGTGGAAAACTGGGGTTTTGACTAAATGAAATTTTTTATAAGTATTTGCTTTCTGCAGGAAATTTTTTATTTCATTAAAAAACACCTGAAAAACAAAAATATTTCAGCCAAAATATTTTGATTTAGAAATGCTGCCATGGTGCCTCGTTAAATGTAGTTTGGTTGCTTCATATTCCAATTTTCTTGTATGGTCCTGGCTCCCCTGCCAGACTTCATCTCTCACAATATGCTATGGGACTCCCATGATGCACTGCTTCCCCTCACTCAGAGAGAGCCTCTCTCTGGGAGACATAGCCCAACCAAAGAGCATGACTTATCGGGAAGAACAGGACCATGAGGCAAACTACAATTCCCATGAGACACCACAGCAGCATTTCCAGATCAAAATATTTTGGTTTCATTTTTCACCTGAAGTAATTTGATATTCAAATTTCTGCTACAATTTGAAAATTTCGACAAAAGACATTTTTCAAACACCTCTACTTAAGAATAAAAACAAAATAGCTGCTTTCCCTAGGTCACCTTCCTTTTGTGCTCACAAAACTTTCAACAATTTTTATCATCTCGGGATTAGTGGAAGACAATTGGGATCACACTATCTTGTGTGTCCCCTGAGTTAGTCCATGTGTCTCTGGCCTGAGCAGGTAGAATGCTGCCATGCAGCCACCACCTGGTACAATTGTATATTCCCCACTCACTTACCCAACTTTACCAAATCACTTTTGATTGCAAAAATTCAAATTTGACCCACACAATTTGCTGCTATTATTGACAGTCACTTTTCAGCTGTGAAATTACACATTCTTCTGAATTGCTTGTAGGTTAGTTTTCTGTATAACATAACCAGGTTGACACAGAAATCCAGTTTATGTTACTTGTGTGAGAAGTAGAGTAACCCATCAGTGGAGGGATTGCATACATATATCTGATAGTTAAACTCCAGCAATGAATTTTTGATGCTTACATTCCCAATTCTGTCCTTTTGATCTCTGCTCTGAACTTATGTTATTGCAACCCTTAAGTGCACACAATGTTCCAGTTAGAGTGTTATATTATGTCCAGACAGTGTGCTTGGCTCTTTGTCAACATGGATGCACTCAAAGGCTTGTAAAAACTTGCAAGGAAATCTTGCAGAAAAACAGAAGGTAGTTGCTGCCAAACATTTGGTTTAAGAGTACTGTCTGCACCCATGCCATTGGTCTCTCTTCTAATCTGTATTCCATTTTATGCTCCCATTTAGATTTTAATCCCTGTACTATTTGTTGGTCTCTAGCCTCATTAATTTAATTCCACTACTCAAACCACTTATAGCTCCTTAAAACAAATCTGTACATATTGTTCTGTACTGGGTTGCTCTGTTCCTTTGTGCTTGTTTCATCTCATCACATAAATATACACACATTCTCAAATCATGGGCAAATATGGGCAGTTTTGAAACTGCATTCAATTCAGGTTACTTATAGCCAAGGTGAACAAAAGCTAGGTCTAATATTGACTCCTGAGGCAACACTTCTTATCTCTCTGTAAATCTGTGTTATGTTTACCAGCATGCCCTACATTCTACTTACAAAATAGTCTATTATTCATTCCAGTAAGTTTCCCTCAGACCATGCTTGAAGACTCTGTAAGGCATTGTTTTATACAGCAATAAACTCCTCTGCAATATAGTTATTTCTGCAGTTTTTCCTCTTCAGTAAGTCTATATAATTAAAATAGCTGAAGCAAGTTTGTCATGTCTGAGCCTTTCAAAACTGCATGCCAGGTATCTAAGCATTCTTAGTTCCACATTACATTGGCAAAGGCAAAAAGTAAATGTTTTGTAAAAACAATAAAATGATGAGAACATTGGACACACTGCACCCTTGCATATCAAGTCACCTATTTAGGTGCTTAGGCCTTGGCTACACTGGCGCTGTACAGTGCTGCAACTTGCTGCGCTCAGGGGTATGAAAACGCCCCCCTCCCCCAAGCGCAGCGCTGTAAAGCGCCAGTGTGATCAGAGCCTGCAGCGCTGCACGCTCGCTCGCAGCGCTGCAAGCTACTCCCCTCGGAGAGGTGGAGTACATACAGCACTGCGAGAGCTCTCTCGCAGCGCTGGCAGCACGACTACACCCGCGCATTCACAGCGCTGCCGCGGCAGCGCTGTGAATTCCCGAGTGTAGCCAAGGCCTTAGACAGTGTACTGGGAACCAACAGCTGAGCCAGGACTCTGATCACTTAAACACCAATTAACTCCCAGGGGCAGGACCTGACTCTTCCTAATTAGCAGACTAGAATGGGCTGGGGAGGAGTACACAGCTAATTAGCCCATTAAGGCAGAAGGTATAGAAAAAGGTAAAGGAGGAAGGGTTGGAGGGAGAGGCGGGCTAGTGAAGCCAGAAGCAAGAAAGAACTGTGGGTGATGAGAGCTCTTCCCTCTCCTCCCAGTGGCAGGAGGAAGAACTAATATTGTAAATGCTGTGGTGGGAAGACAATGTAAATAAACACCACCATGTAGTTTGACATCTGAAGTCTCTGATTAGTCTGAGAAGACAGGAATGGGGCCTAGCCTCATCATAGGTGCATAAACCAGATTTAAGTGCTTAGCTTTAGGCCAATTTTTTTAAAACTGGGTACCTAATAACCCAAATAACTGACTGAATAATTGAATGCATTTAAATGTTACCTACATTTACAGGTTAGAGGGGAAAAAATGAAGTTTAGATCTTTCTTCAAGTCTTGAACTCTTCATTATTTTGGATCATATGCTGCAGGGCAAACAATGTAGACATTCTGATTTATGCTAAGGCAATATCTGACTGTAGTAATCGTTGTATCTTATACTGAAGTCAGTGCTAAGTGTGCTCACTGTTTGTGTTCAGATTATCTGTACCTTGTGAAATGCGATGTGTCACAAATCCTTTTTCTTTTGTTAAAAGCTCTGAGCATGCACAATGTGGGCCAAATGTTTCCTGATGTCTGACCAGAGTCAGATTGACCCAAATGCTCGTGCACTTAATAAAAAGTGTTGTTGGAATTTCTCTGTGACCAACCTGTAACCAACAGTAAGTGGATCAGTGCTGTCTATAGCGGGGGTTAGGTTGGCAAAGCTGTATCTCTGAGGGGTGTGGATTTCTCACAACCCTGCGAGCTGTAGCTATGCTGATGTAAGTTTCCAGTGGACCAGTCCTTGTTTTTTTTAAGGAAAGCAGTAAAGGCTTATGCTTTTTGGGCTGGAGATTCATAGTTCAAACTCTACTCATGACCCAAATGGATAGGGCATCAGGAGGGTCATACTTAGTAAACAATAAAGTCATAATCTCAGAAGAAATCAGAGGGTTGTTGAGGATAAGCAGAGATGAGAAGCAGGGTCAATGGAGGAAAAGAAGCTGGATGGGGCAGTGGACATTTACATTGTACGGAGAATTTCCAACATAGGGATAACCATGGTGGGCTCCTTCCCCTCTCCCTCAGCTCTGAGGGACTGATCTAGCACCAACTGAAGTCAGAATCTTCCCATCGCCATCAGTTGAAACTGGATTGGGCCCCAAGCATCTCACTGTAGAGACTAGAGCCAAGACCATTTTTGCATTTACTTATGAAGTGAGAAGTGCATGCAAGAAAGATAAATTTGGTCTCTAATGGTGTAATAAGAAATAGGAAAAGTGATTTAAAAATTACAAAAGAAAGGAGAGAAAATCCATTATAGGCCAGACTATGGCCCCTGCACGGGTAGGTACTAGGGAGAAGATGCAGCTGTGCAGAGAGAGGAGAGCCCACCTCTCAACCTCTGGTGCCTTCATGCTCCAATTGTTTTGAAGAGTGAGGAGAAAATGGCAGGATCCTTCCATAATGATAATGGGAGATACTGGTTGGGAATGAGGGGACAACATTTCCCTAAAGGGGGAACACCACAAGAAAGAAGAGAAAGATTCTCCAGGGTTCAAGGTGAAGATGACAAAGACACCCTGAAGTTTGTAGAACAGACTTCCAGTTGGTGGAGAGGGTTGAGAGAAGGCCCTTAAACAGGAAGAGTATTGAATGCTTCTGGGTGGGATGGAGGATATATTAGGGAGACCGAATGAACCCCAACTCCACCCCAAGAGGGCTACTCCAAGAAGTGCAGATTCAAGGGAGAACAGAAGAGCATGGCTTCTCTAAAAGAAAGACAGGAAAGAACACTAAGCTTTCAGAAATTCTGGGGGAAAGAGAGGAACCCAGGGTGAAGGAAGAAAGACTCAAAGGAGAAGCAAGGTTGTAGGCGGAAGAAAGAAGAGGAGGACAGGAAGAGAGAGCACTGAGGTGGAGAGAACTGACTAAAGATGAGTGAGATGCTTTGAGGAGCAAGTGAACTGTGACAGGCCTACACCAGTCATAAAGAACACTCCAACTACATTGCAGGACACAATGAGTAGTGAAAGGACAGTCAAGCCTCCACCCAATCCCAATCCAGCTGCTCCTTCCTGCCCAGCTATATGAGATGTAGGTGTGTGCGCATACCGCATAGCTGCTTAGAAGAGTTTGCTTCCTATGTATGCACAGAAAATGGTAGTATGCTGCAGCAGTGCACAGGACTACTCTCTTATGCCAGTGCAGAAGAGATCACTCTCTAACCCTAAAGGTCTTAGAAGTCTACCCACTTTTGCTCAGCTGGCTAACCACTCTTCAGGTCCATTAACTGAAATAGCTGTCAACACTGCTGTATGAGCCACAATTGCTCTCCCATAGTGAGAGTCACTGGTGAGATGAACAGGAGTGCAGAATTTAGTCACTGATGAGATTAAAAGAGATTGCACAGAGATTTTCCCTGTTTTTCTCTTATCAAAGAATTTCCCTGAGCTTCAGATATACCCAAAATTCTAGCATATCTAAGAATGGGTGTCTCTTTGTTTGACAAATTAATACGAGTTATATACCTAGATAAGCAAGCTTGTTTCCTTTTTTGATTATTATTTGTGATTTTTTTATACAAATCATGCTGACAAATTTCATCCAAATCTGAATTTATTGAGATTTTGCTACTCTGTCCTTCTCTATATATAGACTCTTGTACTACACTCATCACCATAGCAGTTGAGTACCTTCCAACAGAGCCGTTAAAAAATGTGACTAATCTGTCAGGTGTTTGTTCCCTCATCTCCCAGAGGGAGAAGTGTGTACAATAGAGTGTTTTGCTTTAGAGTGGTATATTGCACACACTGTTATGTGCTTATATGAGAGAAATCAAGGTCAAAGAAATGTGTTGTTCACTTAGAGTGGAAGGTGTTGAGGTTTATGATGGTCCCGATTCTGATCGCCCATAAGAAAGAATCAGGAATCACAGCAAAAAACAAAAACAAAAACAAAAAAACTATCTTTATACACACAGCAGCACTCAGGAATAAGTTTACTCACGTTTGATATGATGGGAAACCTATGCTAAACTGAAAAAGCATATAGAATTTCAGTAAATATATACAGAAGCTCACTCTCCTTTTCAGGATTTTGATATCTTTTTAAGACATGAAAGTGTGAAGCCCAATGAAGTCATCCCATTTCAATAAGGGGCATTGCTCTAAAATCCTTACTGGTTACACAAATTTCAGTGGCTGCAATAACTCTCTTATTTCTTGCCAGGTGTGTGTTTAACTCAAACTGCCAAAGTGGAACTGTTTTCAGTTCACAGGGAGGCCATAAAACTTAATGTGGGCTCTTTTTGAAAAAAGACCTATTTTCTTTCTCTATAGAACTATACAGCTAGCTTAATTCAGGCAACCACAATATGCACTTTACTGCAGATCTTTCCCAGTGACCTCAAGCCTTCATATAGGAGTCATTTTCTCTAAGGAAAAAAGTCTCAGTCTTACCACTGGTTTAGTCAATATGCTGTCAGAACACTAGTGTCTGCCAAATGTGCTGCACTTTGTTAAATAATCTGGAGTGATTTTGTTATGTGAATTATTTTCCCACCAGTAAAGCAATTTCAGACCAGTTAATTACTTCAATTTTCCTGTGGCTTAGCAATAGAAAAGAGATTTATTTTTTCTTCTAAGCAAGACTTTCCCTGTATTTCATATTATTTAATAACAAATATTTTACTCTTATATACTGTCTTTGAATGCAAGAATAATTTGTGCTTCATAAACATAGGCTTGGCATGTATGGCAGGTATTATACCTCCTTTACAGATGCACAAACTGAGACACAGTTCACAGAAAATCAGTAAAAGGGCAAGGAATCAAAATGAGGTATTCTGACTCACAAAAATATGCAGTGGCAATCTATAAACTTACTGTGGTTCCTCAATTGTTTTTACCCTTAAGCACCTCTATTTTGCAATTTTTCTGCTATAGTCTTCATTGGAAGACAAAAATTGCTAAAACAGATGGAAGAATTCAAGTTTTTTTTTTTTTTTTTTTTGCCATTAAGAGTTTGTAGTAAATATATGTGGATGCATAAGTATCCAATTTATCATGGCATTATTTTTTCTTATAATAAATTGAAGGCAGCAGGGTCAAAATTTTCAAAAACAAATGCTATCATCTAGGCTCCTATATTTATAATTGGGCATCTAAGTAAGAGGCCTGGTTCCCACAAGTGCTATCCCCTCAACAGTAGAAGATGATATTTAGGTGCAGTATTACCAATTCCAACCTTTCAAAGATTATCTCTTGCCTCAAGAAATTATGAGATTTACTTTAGAATCTTGAGATCTTAAATATAACTTTTAGCTCCTTTTATTTGTTCTCTGGTGTTGGAAACTTTAGAGTTCCCATTGGCATGAAACTCCACTACCTTGAGGGCTGGAAACTTACCTTAAAAAAAAAAAAAAAAAAAAAACACACAAACCTGAGGAGCTGGAGTTATGAAAACACCATCAAATATTGCAAAGGCTTGCAATATCACAAGGATTGAGAACACTAGGTAGGTGCCTAAAAATAAATTTATAATCTAACTTTGGGCACTTGAGGTGAAATCCTGTCCCCATTGACGTCAGCAGCAAAACTCCCATTGACTTCAATGGAGCAAGGATTTCACCTCAAGTGCAAAAAGTTAGATTCTAAATTTATTTTAAATTGTGTCCGAAGATTTATAGGCACCTTTATAGGGTCAACCAGGCAAGAGAAAAAAAAATGGAGTAAGAGCTTGTATGTTCTTCAAAAGTCTTCAGATTTTCTCAAGGGAAGATTAACTTCTGTGGACGTGTTCTAATGCATACCTCTGTCATGAGAATGGATTATAGCTGTTCAGGCTTTATCATGAAAATGAGAGCAAAAATATGCTAATAAAGTACAAAATCAAACATTAAAATAATTCTTACTGGAAGAATTCCTTATTAAAACAATCCCCAAAACAAGATTAACATTTATAAAGAAATATGTAAAGCTATTATCTATTTTTGTACCAAAAACTCAATTTCCAAACTGCCATCTTAGAACTAGAAAGCTCTGTGATCCCTTGGGGTTTTGGTTTTTAAGCTTGATGATTTTCTGTTAAAAGGTTTCTTTTTCTAAAAGCAGAATTTTTGATAGTAAAAACATTATGGTTCAGTGCTAATTCATTTTACTAATTAATATCAGGCAACAATTATTTATTCATTGCACAGCTTTATATGTACAATACAGCTTCTGTAACACCACCTCCATTTTTGTGTAGAATAATTTTCCTATTGAGTAGGTATTACCCAAAGTGTGTATTGCATATTTCTAGTGAAAAACTAATTAGGACTTTCAGCTTATCAGTCAGCAAGTTTTTCTTCTGCATTTAGTCTTTGACCATGTTGGTCTCATTCAGGAAAGCTCCCCCCCGAATAGCGAGACAACTGCATACCTTTCACATGTTCCTTGTTTTGAGACATCTCTCATTTTTGTCCAAAAGTTACTTATAGTCCACACAAATATAGTGCTCCCTCACTTCTATTGTTAAAAATTTCATGCATCAGAAGTTAAGAATCATTAATTGAGGTTACCAAAAGTTGAAGGAGGGAATCCTACAGTCTAAGCATCCTTTGCATGAATAATTATTGTGTATACCTCATTGCAATACTTTGTCGTCACACTCTGCATCTCACATTATGACTTTTTCAAGTAAAAATGTATAGACAGCTTGTTCTTGCTAGGTATGTCTACACTGCAATCATGGGGTGCAATTTCTGCTTGTGTAGACATACCCAAGATAGCTTTAACCTAGCTAGCTCTGGTCAGGTACCAGAACAGGAATGCCCGGAACAATGGGTAATTATTTGCACAGGCCACCTGCACTGAGATCCATGCTGCCACAGCTTTGCTGTTCCAGTACCTGAGGTAGCTAGATTAAAGCTAGCTCAAGTAGGTCGATGGGAGTTGCAATCACATGCTGCATTGTAGACATATCCTCTGGCCCTCATTCAGCAAAGCTGAAGGACTTGGGGCTTAACCACGCACTTAATGTGCTTTAGGACTTTAGGAATCCTGCTGTGATTCAAGTCAATGGGAAAACACACATTCATTTTAATGGTGCAGGACCAAGCCCTTAGTGAATTGGGGGTCTATGCTTATTTATAGACAGAGACCTTGCAAAAATGAATGCATTCAAATGTAAGTTTAAGCAGCATCTTCTGATTTATTTGCTTTTCATGTTAGGTGGGGGTTTCACATCTTGATACTTTCTTGTGTATTATTTCATTGTATGGTTCAGGCAAAGATTTTTGTCATGTAGTGCTGCAAATAAAAAAGACAAACATCTACTTATTTGAAAACATTATTTACAGTGTAAAATACAGGCTCAGAATTTGTCAGTTCATTACATGATTGCTTTTACTATTGCTGTGTATATTAAATAAAACTCTTTAGTTCCTCAATTTATTAACAGGTCATTATGTTAAATCTGTAGGCGCTCATTAACAAATTTTGAAAGCCAAAATATATATTTATCATACAATATAATAATAGTCAGTAATTAAGGTAATCAAAGTCTATTAAGTCTTAATTTAAGTGTTTTGTTTCCTCAATAGCATCTCAATTTTTATTTTAAGCAAGCAATATAAGTTTCTCAATTTCCCTCTGATGTTCATGATCAAAGGTAAATGATAGTAAAAATATTGTGTGTTCGTCTTACAAATGTTTATGCTTTTGACTTCAGGTGCAATTTAAGGACCTAATACTACAATCCCTTCTCAAGCAAAGTTCCCATTGATTCCCAAGGAGTTTTGTCATGACATGTAGGACTGGGCACAAATTGAGTAGTAGTTTATTCTATTGCTCACATTTATTCCAAAACTTAATGTTCAGTTTAGTAACACTTTATATATAGACACAAAGTTCTTAAAAGTTTGGTCTATGAATATAGTTGCATATAGACGTGACTGTGCATGCAAGATTTGTCGTAATATGGTTTGAACAGCAACTTCATATTCAACAGCAACAAAGAATTACCAGCTGTTTGCTCCTATATGCTTATATATTGTAGGGGCAAATTAAGTGTCTATTTTTGAACATTTTGTCCTGTATTTCCATGCATAGTGTTTAAGTGCTATCCTCCTCCCCAGCATAGGCATGATTCCTCTTATAACCAATGGAAGTAGTGAAGTGGGAAGGTAGGTGCAGGGAGTGTGTACCACTTGGCATATCATAGAACTGTGCTTGGGACTTCCTCTACCCAAACACATGCAAGTTTAGGAGAGGGCTGGTTAATCTGTGACTAAGTGGAGTCACTGACCAAATCTACTGTGAGGTAGGGTCAGCAGCCATGGAAGCTACTGAAGCCCTGCAGCTGTAGTAACAGCAACTCTGCTATCACTCGAGTCAGTGGTGGTAGACTATTGATACCTCTCCACGATTTTAAAATACATCTGTAAACCATTCTAGAGCAATGCATTATACCTTCGTCCCCAAGAAATCATTAGTTGGAAAGATTCCCTGGCACAATCCATTAGTTCATCAAGGAATAAAAGTCTACAAAGCAGACAATGACCTGAGTGCTGGTCATCTCCACAAGATTTCTTATGTTCTTTGGGCACAGACTTCACAGAAATTCTCTCTTATGGTGACTCAGATGCTTATACTGCAGGAAAACAGAAGTCATTGCACTCTCTCTGCACATCAACGGGACTTGTATAGAGAGTGCCTGCTATGTCCTAAGCCTTTTTTTTTTTTATTTTCCCATTCACAGCATCACTCTGAGTCACAATGAGAATTTGGATTCTTCTCAGACACTTAGCAAAAACATAACAAAACTTAGCCTTGAAAATGGTAAGTGCACAGAATGAAGGGAACCACAAATGAAGTGAGTCAGAGCCACTCACACTTTACTCCCCCACAGACTTTGCAGGTCCTTCTGCTTCATGTACCAAGTCTTCGAAAAACCTTAGGTTTGACTGTCCCTGAAATTCAGCCTCTCTATTGAAATCTTGTATTGCTGGTAGCTCTCCAAACAACAGTGAAAAGCGGCAATTATTGCTTTTCTTACAGATTCCCCACAAGCAATTAGAAATTAATAATATGGCAGTGATAACTGACTGTATATAACAAAAGGTAACAGCACGTTCTTCCAATATACTTAGCCACAAAGCAACAAAAGATTTTAGTCCATTTGAAACTCTGCTTCTTTGTTCATCTCAGGATAGGACTGGAGGCCATGAAAACATCACTACAGATACCCAGCTATAAAGAATACCTATAGAATAATAAAAGGGAATTTGAATGTATCTCTAAGTACTGTGCTAACAAACTTGATTATATTGAACACACTATCCATTTTGTCAGATGGTTTCTTTCTGCATTTTTGTAGCATTATAAGGTCTGTTATTATTTGAGCTAATTTGACGAGTCCATGAGGATTAAGGATTGACATATGAACAAACAATTAAAATGCCTCTTTTTAAAAATGTATATTACAGAAGCCAACTCACCGAGGCTCACCTTATAGAAGCAGCATTCACCTGTTGCTTTTATGCAGGATTTCTGGAACTTGCAACTGGTAGATCTGAATACATCAAAATGTACTGGTTGGCCTGTGTTCAGCATCAGGTGTTATATAAAAGAAATGGGGTAGAGCTTAGCAACTTGCCTTCTCACCTACCAGCAGCTGGGTCTACCTTCTTCTCCAGTGGCCTCTTAATCTCCTCCCCACACCAACAGCTGATGGAATACCAGGCAGAGCAGAAAGAGGACACCAACAAGTATCATCATTGGAGTTGGCAGCAACAGTAGGGAAGGAAGCAATTTTGGAGGTCAAGGTGATCCTATAGCCTGCCTACTTCTCCCATATCATGGTTGGCACAACAGCCAATGTGCACAGGTCAGGA